>NW_027052710.1:895779-946779 GCF_011386835.1 Chrysemys picta bellii
TTCCCAGGGTCTGCAAGGGGCACCCTCCTGGGGCACGAGCCGGCCTGAGGGTCGGCAGGACCATGGCATCCACCAAGCAGCTCAGCACCCCCCCCCCCCACCCACAAAGCCATAACTCCTCCAGGCCTCACTGATGTCTCTTCCCCCAGCCCTGGTGCAGGCCCTGCGGGACCACGACCGGGAGCAGGCCGGAGCCCTGGGGCCGCGGATCCGGCTGGTGACGGAGCAGTGCAGGCAACGCATCGAGCGCTGGCCCGAGGTGCAGGCCGCCATTGACGCCTGGTGAGGAGGCCCCACCCACCTGGTTTATGGGATGTTTTGTTCTCCGGAGGGGAGAGGCTCTGCCCATCCTGTGCTGGGGGTTGGTTCTCCCCTACCTGGGGTGGGGGCTGTGAGGAAGAAGGGGGCTGGCCCAAGTGGTGGGTGCACAGGAGGGACTGATCGGGGGGTCTTGGGGGTTGGGGCGGGAAGGAAGGGGGTGGCCTGGTGCCTCTGGAGAATGGGCGTTCCTAGGGAGAGGCCGGGGGGCATGTGCCATGAGGAAGGATGTCGGGGGGACAGCGTGTGTGCGAGGGGGGTAAGGGTGGATGTGGGGGTGTCTATGCTGGGGAGGAGCTGTGGGGGTCGGGGCCGGAAGGGGTCATCTCACTGCTCCCTGCTCTCTTCCCCTCCCTGTCTGCAGGTGGGAGCAGCCAGGGCAGTTTGCCCTGCCTGCGGAGCACCGCCTGGGCCTCACCTTGCAGCAGTGGCTGGAGCGCTGGACCCTGGCCCTCAAGACCCTCCAGCAGCACAGCTGGGCCTGATGGCCCCGTCCTGCCTGGGGCTAGGGGAGCCCCGCCCCCAAAGGGGTGCAGTTGTAGGGAGCCACACCCATGTTAGGGAAGGAGTGCGGGTGGGACACACCTCTATGGGGTGGAGTTTTTGGGGGCCTAGCCCAGTCCAGCTGTCCCCTCTTGCACAAGGTGGGGGGTCAGTGTTAAGGGGGGGACCAGATGCTGGCAGTGGGAGGGTTGGTGGGGCTGAGCGGAGGTGGGGGAGCGGCTGTCAGGTGTGGGGGGGGGATCCCAGATGGGTTTTGTGGCGTTCTGTAATTCACAATGTTCTGAATAAACTGACTAAATTCACATTCAGGTCCATGGCAGGGACTGGGTCACGGGGCCTTTCCCCTCTGGGGTGTGCCAGCTACTGTCTGCCCCAGGGCAGGGACTGGGTCACGGGGCCTTTCCCCTCTGGGGTGTGCCAGGAGTCCTGGCTCCCAGACCCACCCCCTCCCGCTTCCTGTTGGAAATCAAGTGGGAGGAAGCTTTGCTGGGGGAGCACCCAGCTAGGAAGTGGGGGTAGACCGCACCTATCGCCGGGGGGCGGTGGCCTCTCTCAGGTTGGTTCCTCTGGCTCCCTCAGCCTGGGCCCTCGGAGCATCCCAGAGCCAGCCGCCTCCTGGGTGATTTGTGTGGGAAAGGAGGATGCCAGCGCTCTACCTAGTGGTTCCCAGCCTTTCAGTGTGGGCGGGCGCCGGACGACCAGCTGTCGAAATGCCGCCGAGAAGCAGCGTCATCGAGAAGCTTCGCAGCGCCATTTCAGCAGCTACGCTTCTTGGTGTTGCCGCTTCTCGGCGGCTGCTTGTCCGGCGGCCGCGCTCCTCAACTGTGGGGAGCTCCCTTGTCAGTAGGCGGGCGCTCACAAATGCCCTGGCGGGCGCTATGGTACCCACAGGCACTGTTGGGGACCACTGGCTCTACCCTTCCCCTGGGAGCAGACGGGGGCCTGGAGTCCCCTCCGCTGATTGGAGGCTGGGGGGATATGGGCTCCCGCTGCCCCGCGCTGGCTGACAGTATCTGCAGGCTCTGGGCCGATCCCTAGAAAACAGCCTGTGACAATGCGGTTCTGGCGGAACCCAACTGAGAGTGCCAACTCAGGACAAATTGCTCAAACAGCCCAAGGCTGGGGTTTTTTCCACCTCTAAAGCAAACCAAACTCGCCATACTAGGAGGACTTCGGTCTCACCCCACTGGCTAAGCGCAAGTCTCACAAGCAATCTCCTTAGACAGTCTAGTTTCCCAGTATTACCACCAGTGCCACTCGTTATGGGGACAAATGAAAACCAATACCCCAGTAAAAGAAAAAGGTTCTCCTGATCCCAAAGGACCAAGCCCCAGACCCAGGTCAATATACAAATCAGATCTTACCCACAAATCACGCTGTTGCCAATCCTTTAGAATCTAAAATCTCCGGCTGAGCACTTCTCCTCCCCAGCTCCAGCTGCTCTGCTCCGACGGCGCAGGGTTCGGAAGCATGGGGGCTGCCCGAAGCCGGTAGCGCTGGCTCGGGCAGCTTGGCTCTTACTCAGAGCCAAAGTCTGAGTCCGGGGAGGAGCAGAGCAGCTGCAGGAGAGGAAGTGCCTGGCCGGTATTTTTCCCGGACATGTTCGGCTTTTTGGCAATTCCCCCCGGAAGGCGGTTTGATTGCCGAAAAGCCGGATATGTCCGGGGAAAAAATGGACATATGGTAACCCTACCCAACAAGCTGGCCAAACACAGCCACTTGGTTATAGGGTTGCTCAACTTTCTTAACAGCTCTTACTCCATTGGAGACCTTCTCAAAGCTACCCACACTGGATCTTTCGAAAGGAAAGTCAGTGGATCCATTCACAACAGAAAATTTCTGGCTGTTAGGAACTGAAACTTCCTTTATTAAATCACTCTCACACCCTTCAGTTTCAGGGAACTGCTTGCACAGATTACCATGAGGATTCCTTTCCCCAGGAGCTTTTCTAAGCAGCAAATCACCCCTCACAGAAATTTTGCCCTTACCCTCTTCACCTAGGGCTTGCTCTAAAGGAACACTTTCCTGAGCAACAACAGACTTTTTCTGGGTCTTACTTACATCCAGGATCACCTTTGGCCCATCAGGCAGATTTCTACACAATCCCCTTTCAGGCAAACCCATAGACTTCCTAGATAAAAGGTTAGAAACATTTCCCTTCCCTTTACCACACACAAGTTCAGGAATCCTTTCCTTCTTGCTACAAGTTTCCACACCATCAGAAGGTAACACAACCAAATCACCTTCATGCTCTCCTTGTGCCCTGGCTAGGGTATTACCCGGATTAGACAGAGTTGCTACACCCTTTACCAACCACACACTAGCAATAGGCAAAATATAAGCACCAGAATTGTCTGGTCTCTGGGATTTTGCTAAGACACTAACTGGATGCAACTTAGTTACAGTGCCATTCTCCCCAGCAGACACAGACTTAGGACCATTCCCTTCCTGGGCTTTAGTTGAATTCAGAACCAATTCTGAGACAACTGCACTATTCTCAACCATCACAGGCTGAAAGGCACCTTCTGTCTGCTCCACAGACAAAGAGCTGGCAACACCTTTTTTACCAGACACACAGCTCGGGATTTCATTTCCCTCGTCCCAGCACACAGGGCTGTTCACAGACAACTGCTTGGAGACTGAGGTAGCTTCCTCCGTAGGCAAGTCAATACCCCTGACAGATACAGGCACATTTCCTTCACTATCACTATTCTCCACACACGAAACAGGTAAGGTACAGGGACATTCATCCTCCACTATCCCTGCCTTCCCAAACTGCTGACTAGACAAAGCCATCAGCTCACAAGGCTGCCTTGACTCCTCCAAACTTTTCCTGCCTTCCTCTCCTTTGTCCCAGCACACAGGCCTGATCACAAAGACTGGGAGAGTGGGGCAGCTTCCTTACCAGGCACCTTGCCACTCCCAACAGATAAACTGCTCTTACTACACTGAGCCACTGCCAGCAAATCAGTTACCCTTTTCAGGTTCACTTTTACAAGCTGTACTAGCGACCAATGCGTCACCCATCAAAATTCCACCCTTTCCCTCCTCAGTTAAGGCTTCCACCTGACCATCCACTTTAATCTGCTCCAGAGAAACATTTTCCTGCCCAATAAGATTTTGCTGCTCTTGATTTAACTCCAGATTCACTTCTGAGACACTAGACTGACATTCAGAAACTTCATTTACAGACAAATAGCTCTTCTCAGAGAAGCCTTTGGAGCAACCCTCCCCAGGCAAATCATTGCCCACAATAGACAGGTTTAAGATCATTCCTGTCCTGTGACTGACTACCTGGACTGAACAAAGCTTTAACATTTTCCCCAATCAAAAGATCCTTAGGCAATAACTTTTTTATACCAGCTATAACGTCATGCTGAGCCCCATTCCATTCATGGTGGATTCTGGCTAAAGGCACACGGACAGTAAACTCATAGAGGACTAAAACATTCACACTTTGATTTGGTAAATAATCTTCCTCTTTGACAAGATCTGCTTTAACAAGAGTGATGTTAGAAACCATAATTTGCCCTAAACAGCTTTTACCGTTGACTTTTACATTCTCTGTGAATTTTTCATTACCACTCCCATACAGAGCATTGGCACAAGTTATGGAGCCACTCTTTACTGAACACACAGTAAAAGCATTTACATAAAAGGTGGCAGAATTGGGGTACATTTGGTTACACCCAGACAACTGCTCAGAGTTATACAACATACCAACATTGTTATCAACTGGACTTTCAAGAGGATACAATTTCTGCTTTTCTTCCCTTGCTTTTTTGACTTGGAGCTGAAATCTTTGCACTTTTGCCTCAGCTTCTAGTTCCTGCAATTTAATTTCTGCCAGTCTTTGTTCATGCTCAAGTTGCAGTTTACTTGCTGCCTTTTGCATTTCAATTGCTTCTGCCTTCTGATCACTGGCCATTAACAGATCTCTCAGTTCTTGATTTGTAGCTTTCTTTCTAAAGATTATCCCCTTTTCTGAACACAAATCTTTCAGGGCGTTTTTGTCAAGGCCCTCATATGCTCTTTGCTCACCCATTGCAACTGCTCTTTAACCAACCAAACTCTCAGTCCCAAAATTCAAATTTGGATAACGTGGGGTTCTGACCCAACGCTTAATTGACCTGGTTCTGTGGATCCAAGCACGACTACGCCACTGTGACAATGCGGTTCTGGCGGAACCCAACTGAGAGTGCCAACTCAGGACAAATTGCTCAAACAGGGCAGTTACAGCCCAAGGCTGGGGGTTTTTCCACCTCTAAGGCAAACCAAACCAGCCAGACTAGGAGGACTTCGGTCTCACCCCACTGGCTAACCGCAAGTCTCACAAGCAATCTCCTTAGACACTCCAGTTTCCCAGTATTACCACCAGTGCCACTCGTTATGGGGACAAATGGTTAGGAAAACCAATACCCCAGTAAAAGAAAAAGGTTCTCCTGATCCCAAAGGACCAAGCCCCAGACCCAGGTCAATATACAAATCAGATCTTACCCACAAATCACGCTGTTGCCAATCCTTTAGAATCTAAAATCTAAAGGTTTATTCATAAAAGGAAAAAGATAGAGATGAGAGTTAGAATTGGTTAAATGGAATCAATTACATACAGTAATGGCAAAGTTCTTGGTTCAGGCTTGTAGCAGTGATGGAATAAACTGCAGGTTCAAATCAAGTCTCTGGAATACATCCCCCGCTGGGATGGGTCCTCGGTCCTTTGTTCAAAGCTTCAGCTTGTAGCAAAGTTCCTCCAGAGGTATGAAGCAGGATCGAAGACCCAATGGAGATGAGGCATCAGCCTTATATAGTCTTTTCCAGGTGTAAGAACACCTCTTTGTTCTTACTGTGGAAAATTACAGCAAAATGGAGTCTGGAGTCACATGGGCCAGTCCCTGCATACTTTGCTGAGTTACAAGGTGTATCTGCCTTCTCTCAATGGGTCCATTGTATAGCTGATGGTCCTTAATGGGCCATCAAGCATGCGAGGCAGAGCTAACTCCAGTTTGTCTGGGATGTCACCCACCAGCATAGCATAAGTTTGAAATACAGACAGTATACAGCCAATATTCATAACTTCAACTACAAAACTGATACACACATAGACAGCATAATCATAACCAGTAAACCATAACCTTGTCTTAGACACCCCATTTGACCCCCTTTATACAAGATTTGCGTGCCACTACAGGACCTTGGTTGCAACAATGATCTATATGGTCCCAGATTATATCAAAAACGTCACACAGCCCCAACAAAACCCTGCAGCACCCTGCAAATCAGACAATTCCCCTGGGTGCGGCCAAGATGCCGCTGGCCAAGGAGACGACGGGACTCCACTGTCATTGCCAAGGCTGCTAATTGCCCTCAGCCCAGTCACGGCCTGGCTGGTTAAAACACCCTCTGTCCGGACGGTGCTTAAAGTGGCCGGAGAACCGGGTCCGGGGGATCTAGCATCCTCCGGGTGCAGCAGCTTTCGTCCAACAGGCCCTTTAGTTTTCAGGACTATTGATCTGTACAACAGCAGCCCCGAAAGAGACCGGAGCAGAATCAAGGCCCCCGTTGTGCTGGGGGCTGCACAGACACAGAGCCAGGCCCTGCCCGAGCTGAGATCAGGGCCCTGTTGGGCCAGACACAGCGAGAGACAGGCCCTGCCCCAAAGAGTTTACAGGCTCCATGTCCAAAAAGTTGGGAGGAGAAACAGAGACCCAGTGTCACAGCAGCACTGAGAATAGAACCCAGGAGTCCTGGCTCCTCCTACTCTAACCAGTAGCCCCCACTCCCCTCCCAGAACCTCGATAGAACCCAGGTGTCCTGGCTCCCAAAAAGGGCGGGAGTGGGGTCTAGTGGTTAAAGGAAGGGAAGCTGGGCGTCAGGACTCCTGGGTTCCATTCCCAGCTCTGGGGTTAGAGTGGGGTCTGGTATGTTAGCACAGTTGGGGCTGGGAGCCAAGACTCCTGGGTTGTTCCCATCCCCCCCTTAACCATCTCGCACAGCAGGAGGGGGCAGGAAGTGGTGATGGGGTGAAAACTACCAAGAAATACAAATCTTCGAAGGTGCCTGTGCCAGGAACCGGGTGGTGCAGAAACCACGGCCCCCTTCCCACCTCTTTTCCCCCGTTGGCTGGCATTGGATTGTGCCCCCTATGAGCCCCGGGGGGCAGAGAATAGCCACAGTGCAGGGTGGCCCGGCCACACCCCCAATCTGCCTGCTACGGGCCCTGGGGGGCAGAGAATAGACACTAGGGCTACCATATGTCCGGATTTCCCTGGACATGTCCGGCTTTTTGGTCTATAAATAGCCGTCCGGGCGGGATTTTTAAAAATCTAAAAATGTCCGGGATTTCCCCCCAGTCGGCTATTTATAGATAGAAAAGCGGCGGCCAAGCGCCGCTGGGCAACCAAAGCCCCTTCCCGGCTCCCCCCATCCCCTGCAGCCTTACCATGCTGTCCGGACCCGCAGCTGTCTTCCCCCTCCTCCCCTCCCCTGAACGCTCTGCCCCCTGCTCCTCCCCCTCCCCTGCTTCCCGCGAATCAGATCTTCGCGGGAAGTGTGAAAAGAAGCAGGGGCAAGCGGGAGGCAGCAGCAGGTAAGCTGGGGTGGGGGGGTGCGCGAGGAGGAGAGCTCTGGGGAGGCGCGGCCCAGGCCAAGCGGCGCCTGGCTGCACCAGCGGCTCCGGCCCAGCTCGGGCCCCAACACCCCCAGCCCGGACCCGGCCCCCAGCACCTCTGGCCCCAGCAGCGCCGGCCCAGCTCGGCCCCCAGCACCTCTGGCCCCAGCAGCGCCGGCCCGGCTCGGGCCCCAGCACCTCTGGCCCCAGCAGCGCCGTCCGAGCACCTCCGGCCCGGCCCCAAGCCCCGCAACCCCGGCCGAGCGCAGCCCGATTCCTGGGCTTTTTAAAGCTGGCCCTGGTCAGGGGACAGGGAGGGGGGGTTGGATGGGTCAGGAGTTGGGGGGGGGGCTGTCAGGGGGGCAAGGGTTTGGAGAGGGGTTGGGACAGTCAGGGACAGGGAGCGGGTGGTTAGATGGGTCTGGGGTTCTGGGGGGGCTGTCAGGGGGCAGGGGTGTGGAGAGGGGTCGAGGCAGGCAGGTAGCAGAGGGGGTTGGATGGGTCAGGAGTTCTGGGGGTCCTGTCGGGGGCAGGGAGCAGTTGGATAGGGCATGGGAGTCCCCGGGGGTCTGTCTGGGGGCAGGGGTGTGAATATGGGGTGGGAGTGTGGATAAGGGTCGGGGCAGTCAGGGGGACAGGTAGGGTCGTAGGGCATTCTCAGGAGGGGGCAGTCAGGGGACAAGAAGCAGGGGGGCTTAGATAAGCGGTGGGGTCCTAGGGGGCAGTTAGTGGCAGGGGTCCCAGGAGGGGGCAGTCAGGGGACAAGGAGCGGGGGGGTTGGAGGTTCTGAGGGGGGCAATCAGGGGGTGGAAAATGGGAGGGAGTGGATGGGGGTGGGGCAGGGGTGGGGCTAGAGTGGGGCTTCTCCCCCCCCCCCCCCCAGTGTCCTCTTTTTTGCTTGTAGAAATATGGTAACCCTAATAGACATGGTCCTGGGCACCGCATCCAACTGAAGTGTTAAGTGTCACAGTGACCCAAGGTGTGTGTATGGGGGGGGGTGTTGGTGTGTGTGTGTGTGTGTGGATTTATGCACGTGTTTCTGTATGTCTCGGGTTCTGCAGGGGTTGTGTCTGGATGGGTGTTTGTGTAGCTGTGGGGGGGATATGTGTGTGTGTGGCTGTGCAGGTGTGTGTGTTCATGAGGCTGGATTTGTGCATGTGTTTGCATCTGTTAGCGGTTGTGTTAGTGTGTCACTGGATTTGTGCAGGTGTTTGTGTATGTTAGTAATAATGTGTGTGTGGCTGGATTCATGCATGTGTTTGTGTATGTTTGCAATTGTTTGTGTGTGTGTATGCTCTGCTGCCCTCTGCCTGCAGCAGCAACAACCACTTCTCCATGTGTCACAGCCCCCATACCGTCAACCCCGGTGGCGATTCCACCATCCTACAAGGGCTGGCTGGCCTGATCCTTCGCAGTGGCATAGCCAGGTTCTAACATGAGGGGGAGCGAACACATTAAAAAAAGGCACCACCCGACATATATAATTAGTAATTACATACTTTTAAATTTGTTATACATATTTATTTGTACTTAAAATAAAAACACTTTCTGACCTTTCCTTGCTCATCCCTCCCATTTCCATTCCTTGTAGGCGTTCTCCAATCACCTGTTTGAGATGCTTGCTCATCCAGCTTGGTCTGCAACTCTTCCTTACGAATATTTTCCCCTTGCTTGGGAGGTAGGCTTAAGAGAGCTTCTGCAGCTTTGATTTAAAGTAATTCCGAGCCACCTCCACCTTCAGATCCTTGAGTTCTTCAGTCCAGTCCGCTTGGTGGTTCCCTACCTAATTCCCTTCGCTTTTTAAAGTTTGCCCCTTTGAAATCACGGCCCCTAGTTGCAGAGCTCTTTTTGTTTATCCTTCCATTTAATTTAAACAGAATTAGCTCATGATCACTCGAGCCAAGGTTGTCCCCTACAACCAGCTCTTCCCTGAGGTCCTCACTGCTCACCAAAGCCAATTCTAAATGGCTCCACCTCTTGTTGGTTCAGTGCCTATTTGATAAAGAAAGCTGTTGCATCCAGGAAAATCTGGGCCCTTCTATTATTAGGAGCACATGTCCTCCACTCTGTATCTGGGAAGTTAAAGTCTCCCACAATCACACAATTCCGAGCAATATTTTATTTAATTAAAAGCATTACAAAGGTTTCTCTCCCTCTCCATATCCAGATCAGATCCTGGGGGCTTTAGCACATGCCAGTCACTAGCCCAGGGGAACCCCTCTGGTAGCTTTCTTCCCCCAACTGATTTTGGCTCAGACTCTTTCTTATCCATTCCTTACTTCTCATTTCTGTACAGTCTGCCTCCTCATCAATACACATTGCTACTCCAGTGCATCATTCTCATCTTCGCCCCTTCTTTCACAAACAGCCCCTCGGCCTCGGCGCTGCCTCCCTCGTTTGCAGCTCCCCCATCTTCCACTCCTCCCTGCCCAGGCTGTTTCTGGGAAGCCTTCCAGCAATGACCTTGGTTCTGCTCCACCTCAGGCTTGGATCAGTCTCTCCGGCTGAACTCTAAGGGTATGTCTACATTGCATGATTCCCAGGCTGAGCAGATGGACTCATGCGCGCTTAGCTTGAGCTAACGGGTGCAGACATTTGGCATGAGCAGCAGTTCGGGCTAGCGCCCCTGGTTGCCCACTGGGATCCAAGCTCAGGTGGCTAGGCAGAGCTACACCATCCCCAGAACTGTTCTTAATGCTAGATCAGCTTGAGCTAACACGAGTCTCCCCGCTGCAATGGCTAGATGTGCCCTACACTTCTTGGGGCAGAGACATGCCTCTAGCCCTCCAGCTCTGTTGGTTACAAAGAGGTTGGGGGTTCAGTGTGTGTCCCCCTCCTAAGCATTGAGCTCAAGGCTGGATGCTGCTAACTGGCAAACTCACAAGGCAAGTGGTACAACTCAATTTGTATTTTTTTTTTTATAATTTCAACAGATAAATTGATTTTAAAAAAGTTTAAAAATAAGTTTTCATGGTTGTGCAAAATGATAGGGGGGAAATGCTTAAAATCATTTTTATCTTCACAGTTGCAGGAAATTGGGGCGGGGGGGGGTCAGGCAATATTTATTTAACAGTCGGTGCTGACATTCAACAAGTGAAAGCTTCATAAACCGTTAAAACACCCGTTGGCAACATCACCTGTCAAACTATACAAAATGTCAAGAGCCTTAAATCAAACTCTGAGAAGTGATCAAGCTACCTTGCCGGTCAGTTTCAGTTATCAGCAGTGGGGGGTTTTGGGTCAGTTTGTGCATGTGTGATGAAATCTACGATTACTGACATTTACCGATTTGAGAAAAAAAATCTAATTTTTCCTCATGAGCAAGAGCCTAGAAGCATCATGGACAAACATCTCTAGGAAGCTGGTTTTCCTAGTGGTCAGAAAGCCAGAGTCCAGCCCAGCCCAGGTCGTCACCCCGGGCATTGCAAACTCTCACACGTCCTCCCTAGGAAGACTGTAGGAAGGTTTGTCTAATGCCTAGGGTTAAGGGGATCTGCCGGGAGCCTCTTCCTCCTCATCCCCGGGGAGCCAGGCAACCAGCTGAAGCTGCCTGCAGCCCCGGAGTGAGCGAGCAGGGCTGGGGATGGGGGAGGAGGGCGGTGCGGAGCCGAGAGCAAGCTGGCAGCCGCACGCAAAACCCGGCTCCGGACTTCGAGTCTGAAGCCCAGTGCTGGCTGACAGAAAGGCGCAGCTTTTGGAAAATGTCCTCAGGGGAAGCAGCTGCTTCCCCTGCACCCCCCTTAGCTACGCTACGGATTCCCTTCGCCCATCTGTGGAGTGTGATGGGGGCTGCAGCTCACCCCCTGTGGCGAAGGAGGGCACAGGTGTGGGGCGCTGGACTCCGATGCACCTAGAGGGCAGCTCGGGTGGGGTGGGGCTGGGCAGGGCCTGTGGTTTCCGTTCTGCATTGCCTGGTGCTGGACCGTTGCACAAGCCCCAGCCATGCCGCACAGTGTGCCCCGAGAGGGAGTGGGGGGCCAAGCAGATGATCCAGCACCAGGGGGGAGAGGATATGTGGTTGGGGCGAGGTATGGCCTTGGACTGCACTGGGGGAGTGCAGAGCAGAGGTGACACCCCAAAAACCTGCAGCAAAGGGATGGACAGATGGAGGGGGTGGGGTGGATAGAGGAGGCAGCAAGCCTAAAAACTAAAAGGGGAGCGGGGGGGGGGTCTAGTGGTTGTGTGTGTGTGTGTGTGGGGGGTTTGGTGGTCAGAATTGCTGGGTTTTATTCCCAGCCCTGGGAAGAGAGTGGGGTCTAGTGTTTGGAGTGGAGAGGGGAGGGGCAAGCCAGGACTCCTGGGTTCTCTCCTTGGCTCTGACTCTCTCTTGTACAATCCCTTGGCAATTACCCAACCCGCCAGCGTGTTGGAGCGAGGGGATGGGGTCGGGTTGCAACAGGGCCCAGAGTCCCGTGCCACCCCTTTGTTACTCAACCAGGGGCAGGGTGGGGGATGGCCTGGGAGACCCGCTAAGAAAGGTGCTTCTGGTGGGTTTGTGTGTGGGTCACGCTGCCCCCTGCTGGATAGACCATTCTAGATCAGACCCATGGGCCCCCTTTATCCCAGTCTCAGCCCGGGTCAGCCCCTGGGAGCCCATCCCACTGTCGCCACGGCTATATCTGTTGGTCTCTTGGAAAGGTCCATTCCCATTGGTAGCTGTCCAGTGGCAGTGAGTTCCACGGGCCTCGGCACATGCTGTGCAGAGCAGGAGGTCCTTGTGTTGGGAGCAGTGGGAGTGAACTGTGTGTGGTTGTGTCTCTGAGCACGATTGTGAATATTCTGGTGTGTGTGGGGGTGATTGTGTGTGTGGCTAGGGGTGTGATTGTTTCTCTTTGAGGGGTGGGCTAATGTGTGCCCCAAGTGTGTCGTATGTGAGTGTCTGGGATTGTGTGAGTCCCTTTGTGCATCAGCGTGTGTGACTGGCTGTGTGGAGTTGTGGATTTGTGTGTGGTAGCTGTGGTCTGTGTGTGTGTGTGTGTGTGTGTGTGTGACCTGCTGCAGGATACAAAGTCATGCAAAAGCATTTCCTACCAGTTAGCCCAGCAACACACTGACACTGATACAAACACAGTGTCACACACACACAGAGCAGGGCTCAACCCCTCCAGCAGGGGGCAGCAGGGACACACACATCTCCCTAGGGCCAGCTTGGATGAGTTCCCATCACAACCCAGCACGGTGCCCCACACGGGTTTTGAGCAGGAGGTTGGACTAGATGACCTCCTGAGGTCCTTTCCAACCCTGATATTCATGATTCTAAGTAACACTGTAGGAAGAGGATTTATTGTTGTCCACTTAAATATTCATGACAGCTTATAAGCAGCATAATACATAAAACATTATTGAGGCATGCAAATTACACAAATACTGCATTTGAAACTGCCTGCTTGTTTTAGGGAGATAATTTCTTACCCTGAGTACAGAGACAAATACAATTGCAAAGGATTGTTGCTTGGGATGCACTGATTCAGAATGATGGTTCCCATAATGGAAGAGGCACATCTTTTTAACAGGGTCACCATGGAACCCCATTTCTTAGTGTGCAAGCCATCGTTATTGGGAAGTCCTTTGCTGGCAACATTTGCAGCGCTGACTCACAGTCCTCTTCTAAGGGCTTGATCTTGTTTTACTGAAGTCAGTGGGAGTTTTACCACTTGTTTTCTTGGATCTGGACTGGTTCCATACTGGAGCTCCTGGAAGAGTCCTCTCTCCTCCATGTGATCTCACTCTGCTCCCTGCGTGACAACAGGAATATTTTCACAAGGGGAAAGGAATGGAACAATTCTCTCCTATGGGGACACCGATGAGAAACACTGACAAAAAGCCCGCACTTCCGTAACGCACGAAAACCAGCCTCTTCAAAATCTTATGAAACAACAGTAGAGTAGAAATGAAAAAAGAAACTGCCAAAATACGTAAAGCCTTATCACGAAAAGAAAACAGACACAGTAATAGAAAACAACACAGCTGAATGTTACGAGCACTGACACAGCACATGGTTTTTTTGTTTTTTTTTCTTTCTGTTTTTTGAACCAGCATGTTCTCCCCAAAGGGAAATACACCATACCTGGAAGTACTGCAATACCAGATTGATGCATGGAGTGGATGGAGCAAGCTCCTATTCCATCTCCCTGTTGCAAAAGTCCATTTAATATAAAGTTCTTACATCAAGAAGATATCAGATATTAAACTGATAAGAACAGATATAACTTAGAGAATTTTTTCACTTCAAGGTCCTAGAAACACAGACAAGGTTTTCATCTCAAGGCCAAAAGACCAAAAACATCAAGACAATTGATCACGGCCTTGGATAGACCAATAGACTACTGACACTTGACCAGAGCCAAGAAGCGATACCTTTCCTCGGAACAGCGCGCTCCCCTCGCGCTCCCATTGCTTTCTATATCACCAAGACCTGCTTTCATACCTTTGTAGCTAAGGGTACATCTAGGCGGTAAGCAATCGATCTTCTGGGATCGATTTGTCGCGTCTTGTCTAGATGCGATAAATGGATCCCGGATCGATCCCGGAAGTGCTCGCCGTCAACGCCGGTACTCCTGCTCCGCGAGAGGAGTACGCGGAGTTGACGGGGGAGCCTGCCTGCTGCGTGTGGACCCACGGTAAGTTCGAACTAAGATACTTCGACTTCAGCTACATTATTCACAAAGCTGAAGTTGCGTATCTTAGTTCGAAGTGGGGGGTTAGTGTGGACCAGCCCTAAGTGGCAATCGCTGCCTCGAAGTGACTCTGATACAGTCACTCAAAGCACCAACTCTCCACACTGAATTCTGCTCCCACACAGAGAATTCTCTCCGCCCGCTTCCTTGGGCTCAGCCGGCTGCTCTGTGTTGCCGCCAGACATTGCTGATCTGCATAACCCCGCCCACTGACGTGTGACGCCTTCCCTCGGTGTCTGCTACACTCCCTGCCTGCAACAGACGCTGTGTGCCACGTGCTGCCGGAGCCCCGCTCTCGGAACCAGCCCGTCGGGGCGTGTCCCTCCGCCACTGCTCCAGCCCCCGGCCCGCGCCGTCCCTGCCCTGCGCTCCCCCCCGCTGCTGCGCTCAGCGCAGGGAGCCGGGCAGCGAGAGCTGGGCTGTGGATCAAGGGGAGTTTTCTGGGGGCGGGGGGTGTGCAGGGGCGATGGAATTTCCGGTCCCTAAAAGTGGGGGGGGGCCACCAGCGCCGGAACGTGGCCGCCCCCCTTCCTCCAAGCCCCCTCCCTCACGCTTTGCCTTCACCTGCAGGCCCCGCCCTTGCTCCGCCCATTCCCCCAATCCCCATCCCCGCATCGCCCCTTCCCCGATGCCTCACCCTCGCACCGCCCTTCCCTCCTAGTCCCCGCCCTCACGCCTTCCCCGAATCTCTGCTCCCACGTTGCCCCTCCCCCTAAACCCCGCCCATTCCTCCAAGGCCCCGCCCTCACACTGCCCCGTCTCCTGAGTTCCCCCCCTTGTGCTTCACTGTCTCCCCGATCCCCCACCCTCACACCGCCTCTTCACCCGAATCCCCGTCCCCACACCGTCCCTTTTCCCGATTCCCCAATCCTGCACCGCCTCTTCCCCCGAGTTCCCGCCCTTGTGCTTCCCCTTCTTCCTGAAACCCTGGCCCTGCCCCGCCCCTTCCCCCAAGGCCCCATCCCCACACCAACCCTTCCCCCAAGACTGCGCCCCCACCCCGCCCCTTTTCCCCAATCCCCCGCCCTCACTTGCCTCTTCCCCCAATCCCTGCTCCCAGATTGCCCCTCCCCTCTAGGGCCCGCCCCTGCACCGCCCCTTCACCTGAGGCCCCGCCCCTGCACCAGCCCTTTCCCCAAGACTCTGCCCTCGCACCGCCTCTTTCCCCGAGTCCCCATGGCCACGCTGCCTTTCCTCCGAGGCCCCACCCCCGCGCTGCCCCCTTCCTGTAATCCCCACCCCTGCACCGCCCCTTTCCATGAGGCCCCGCCCTCGCACCGTCCATTCCTTCAACGCACCGCCCTCGCACCGCCTCTTCTCCCCAAGGCCCCGCCCTCACGTTGCCCTTTCTACCCGAGCTCCTGCCCTTGCCCCGCCCCTTCTCCCCGAGCTTTCACCCCCGCGCCGCCTCTTCTGCGAGTCGGAGTCCCCACTGCCACGCTGCCCCTTCCCCCGAGGCCCCGCCCTCGCACTGCCCCTTCTCCCGCCGGCCCTGCCCCCGCGCCGCTTCTTCCTCCAAGGCCCCGCCCTTGGCCCGCCCCTTCCCCCTCGGCCCCACCCCTGCACCACCCAGCGACCCAGGAGCAGGCAGGACCGGGGAGGCGGGAGGGCAGGAATCCGGGCCCAGCCTCCTGTTCCCGGGTGCCCTCGGGCACATCACTCAGTCTCTCTGGGCCTCAGTTCTCCCGGCCGGGACATGGGGCTGGCGGCACTTCCCACTCTCGCCCGAGCCTGGGAGGGGAACTACCCTGCGGATTAGGAAGATGCTCAGATACTGGGGTGATGGGGGAGGGGCGCAGGGGGAGCGTATTAGCACCATCGTTTGGTATATGGAGTCTGTTTGGAAACAAAATATTTCCCTGAAATCATTCCCAAAACCTGTATTCAGCGATAACCTTGGAACAGACAGAGCATCGCGTTTTTTTTCCCATGTAGCCAGCCCCCAACCTGGCGCCAGCTCCCAGTTCTGCCCCATTTCTCCTACTGCGACCCCATCTCACCTCCTGGCCCTGGCTGGGTGGCCATGGGCCCCTCGTGGCAGGGGGCTGTGCAGGGGGGGTCTCCTTGCAGCCAGGAGAGGGTGTCTGGTGGGTGCTGTCACCTCTGCCAGAGACCCACAAGAAACCCACTAGCTTCCTCCTCATGTGGGGAGAGGCTCCTACTTTCTGACTTGGGGGTGTGTGTCAGGGGCGAGTTTCCGTGATGTCAGAGCCCGGGGGAAGGGGGGGGGGGATCGAATCATTACTCTGAAGTGGCAGGGCAACCTCCCTCCCTGCCCTCCAACCCTGCTCAGATTCCTCTAGGGGGGTGGACTGGGATCTCTAGGGAGAGAGACACAAGAAAAAACAGCTGCCGCTATGGAACCCAGGAGTCCTGGCTCCCACTCCCCCTGCTCTAACCTCTAGCCCTCCTCTGCTCCCAGAGCCAGGAATAGTACCCAGGGGTCCTGGTGCCCAGCTCCCACCCCACTCTGACCACTAGATCCCACTCCCCTCATCATCATCATCCAAGCTGGCCCTAGGGAGATGTGTGTGTCCCTGTCGCCCCCTGCTGGATGGGCTGAGCCCTGCTCTGTGTGTGTGTGTGAGAGAGAGATACTGTGTTTGTATCAGTGTCAGTGTGTTGCTGGGCTAACCGGTAGGAAATGCTTTTGCACGACTTTGTATCCTGCAGCAGGTGACACACACACACACACACATCCCTCCACAACTCCACACAGCCAGACAGTCACACACACTGATGCACAACGGGACTCACACAATCCCAGACACTCACACACGACACACCAGGGGCACACACTAGCCCCCCCCTCCAAAGAGAGGGACAATCACACCCCCAGCCACACACACAATCACCCACACACACACCGGAATAGTCACAATTGTGCTCAGAGACACAACCACACACAGTTCACTGCCACTGCTTCCAACACAAGGACCTCCTGCCCTGCACAGCATGTGCCCAGGCCTGTGGAACTCATTGCCACTGGACAGCTACCGATAGGAATGGACCTTTCCGAGAGACCAATAGACACAGCCGCGCCTGTCATAGATTACAAGCCCATATCCGGTGGCCAAGCTAGAACACCGTTAATTCTGCCCCCTTTGTACATTTCAAGCCCGTATCTGGTAGTGGAGCTAGAGCGGAGTTTTTAGAGGGAGGCGCCCCATCTCAATGCAAAGACTCCAAGGGCTGCAGAATCTGCTCCATCCCTGGGGAAAATCTGCTCCTTATTTCCAGTCTGGATTTGTCTGGCTTCATCCTCTGGCCATCAAGTGTCGCTCTGCATTTGTCAGCTGGGTTAAAGAGCCCTCTGCGCCCCCAAATCTCCTTCCTAGGGGGGAGGTGGGGGGAGAATGTGGGGGGTTTTGTAATCATTTGATGACTCAGTTTCCCCACTTGCTTGGGTGTGAAGCTCCCCATTGGGCGTGCAGGGCTTAACTTCTCCCAGGGGGAGTGAGACAGAGCCAGATGTCAACTAGGCCTGCCGGGGCTGGAATCCGGAATGGGAGGCCCAATGCCCAGAGCACATTCTGCAAAGCAGCAGGCAGAACAGGGGGTCTAGGTGTGAACTGCGCCTGGCAAAGATTTACATTGGTGGCTGCTCAAGGCAGGGGGGAAGTAGAGCAGCCAGCATGTGCCAGGCGCTCGTAATTCACCCAGCTAGTCCTCGCTCCTCCACTGTGGACTCCCGCCACCGCCCTGCCCAGGGGGCCGGCTTCCAGCGCCTGCTTGTGACCTTTCCAAACCAGCCTCTGCAGGTTTTGTCCCAGGAATCCTGACTCCCAGTTCCACCCCCTGCTCTAACCACCAGACCCCACTCCCCTCCTAGAACCAGGGATAGAACCCAGAAGTCCAGACCCTGCCCTCCCGCCCCACACACACTAACCACCAGACCCCACTCCCCTCCTAGAACCAGGGATAGAACCCAGAAGTCCAGACACCCCGCCCACACACACACACACACACACTAACCACTAGACCCCATTCCCCCTCCTAGAGCTGGGATAGAATCCAGGAATCCTGGATCCTAGCCCGTCGCTGTAACCACTAGACCCCACTCTGCTCTGAGAGCTGAGAATGGAACCCAGGAGTCCTGGTTCCCAGTCTGCCTATCCCCTACCCCCCACCTCTCACCACTGGCTTTTCTTGACATGTGAAGATCAAACCTGGTGCCATTAAGAGCCAGGAAGTCTTTATCACAGTTCCTTTTCCTCCTGTGAGCCCCAGCCCCTGCCAGCCCAGCACACGGGCTAGTGGGTTACAAATCCCTGAGCAGGGATGTTTGTCTATCTGCCGTAGCCCACTGCCTCCCTGGTTACTGTCGGACGGGGCTCCCAGAGGCTAACGCAGCCCCAGGGCCAGGGTAAGTGCTGTGCTCCTGGGATCTCACACTCCCGGGAACTTGGAGTGTGGTTGTGTGTGTGTGTGTGTGTGTGTGCGGGGAGGGGGAGAGACAGAGGCTGTGTTTAGAGTCTCAAAGCATCTTAAACTGAAACGGAAGGTGTTTCTCTTAGGGCAGGTCTACACTACCCGTCTGAATCGGTGGGTAGAAATCGATCTCTTGGGGATCGAATTATCGCATCTCGTCGGGACGCGACAATCGATCCTCGAATCGACGCATCTACTCCACCAGCGGAGGTAGGAGTAAGCGCTGTCGATGGGGGAGCAGCGGAGGTCGATTTGCCGCGGTCCTCACAGCGGGGTAAGTCGGCTCCGATACGTCGAATTCAGCTACGCTATTCGCGTAGCTGAATTTGCGTGTCTTAAATCGACCCTCCCCCCCATAGTGAGGACTTAGCCCCAGTTTAGATGAGCTAAGATCAAGCGTAATGGTCCCGCACCCGCAAAGCCACGCGCCGACTGGGGAAGCGACTGGGCTGCCGCTGGGAATGGAGCGAGGAACGGCAGGAGCTGGGAGTCCTGATACCGTGGATCGGAACGGAGGACAACACCATCGTCACCCCCGGAGCCAGAGGTGTGCTGGAGAGATCCCTGAAGGCCGCCGTCCACGCGCTCTACGTGGACACCCTGAAGAAAAAAACGGATCAGGGTAAGGCCTTCGAGGTGACCAGCAAGTGGGACTCCAGCAACCACTTCCTCCCTACGGGCAGCTTCACCCAGTTTGCTCACTGGCGGTTCATACACCGCACCCGGCTGAATTGCGTCCCCCTCAACCGAGCCATCCGCCATGGGAACCGGGACAAACGCTGCAGGAAGTGCAGGTACGTCGCTGAAACCCTGCCCCATTTCCTATGCTGCTGCAAGCCCCACGCCAGAGCCTGGCAGCTGTGCCACAACGCCGTCCAGGACCGCCTAGTGAAGGCCATCGACCCGCGCCTGGGAGAGGCCACCGTCAACCGCGCCGTCCCCGGCACTGACAGCCCGCTGCGCCCAGACATCGTCGTCACGGACGAGGTTGGAAAAAAGATCATCCTGGTCGACGTCACGATTCCGTTCGAGAACAGGACCCCGGCCTTCCGTGAAGCCCGAGCCCGCAAGCTCGAAAAGTACGCCCCCCTGGCTGACACCCTGCGGACAAAGGGCTACGAGGTGCACGTCGACGCTCTGCTCGTCGGGGCCCTGGGTGCCTGGGACCCGTGTAACGAACGCGTGCTGAGGACCTGTGGGGTGGGCCGTCATTACGCACGGCTCATGAGACGCCTAATGGTCTCGGACACTATTCGTTGGTCTCGGGACATCTACACGGAGCACATCACCGGCCACCGCCAATAGTGGGAGTGAGCCGGGGAGACCTCGTGCACCCACAAGGGGGAAGAGACCTAGAAACCCCCCCTGCTGGACTTTATCCCCTGAGCCCTGAACCCACCGAACCTAACTGAATCCCACCACGTGAGGGTCACCCCATCCCCATTACCCAGCCCACTTACTTATACCCATGACTGTCTCTACTCTCTGTATGAGTGATGGACCCTCACCGCTTGTCGGCTGTATCTTGATCCCACCCACCATTTACCCCCCCTCCATTGGGGACATTGCAGTCTGTATATATTATGTGTGCTGCCCAACACCAAAACACCAACATACCCCTATACTCTGTATGTTACCCCCAATGACCAATAACTGACGCTTCAAATTTTCTGTATTGTTTATTTTTCAAATATTATCTAATAAACTTTTAAATCTGTTCTTATCAGTTGCCCCACCCCAGAGGTGGCTGCATCTTAGCGCTGGGCGAGCCATCCCCCTGGGGCATTATGTGCGACTGTTCCCCGGCTGCCCTGTGCCAGAGGTGGCTGCAGCTCAGCACCCGGTGAATCATCCCTCCCTGGTATTATGTGTGGCTCTTACCCAGCTGCTCCACCCCAGAGATGGCTGAATCTTAGCACCGGGTGAGCTGTCCCTGCCTGGTGTTATGTGTGGTGTTTCCTGGCTGCTCCACCCCAGAGGAGGCTGCATCTCAGTGCCAGGGGAGCTGTCCCCGCACAGCATCTGTGTGCAGCTGGTAACTGGGTTATATGGTGTTTGGACGAAGGAGTAATTGAATTTTTAAATATAAGATCTTGTAGGTTTATTATTAGTTATTATTTGCACTGTAGTAGTGCTGAGCCCCACGCCCGGGTAAGCCCCCCAGTGTGCTAGGAGCTGCGCAAACACAGGAATACCGCTGCCCCGCTGGGAAGTGGGAGCAGAATCCAGGGCTTTGTAGGTCAGTTACCCGAAGGAGGAGAAATTAGCACCGTGGCCGCTGGGTATATTCTCAGCGCAACTTGTTTCTTTGCTGTATGTGCACCCGTCCTGGACACAGGGCCGGTGCAAGGAAGTTTCGCGCCCTAGACGAAACTTCCACCTTGCGCCCCGCCCCCAGCCCTGTGGCAGCTCCCCCCCTCCCCCCGCCTTGAGGCGCCCCCCCCCACGGCGGCTCCCCCCCAGGGAGCCATGCGGCAGCTCCCCACCCCAGCTCACCTCTGCTCCACCTCCTCCCCGAGCATGCCGCCCCCGCTCTAATTCTCCTCCCCTCCCAGGCTTGCGGCGCCAAACAGCTGATTGGCCCTGCAAGCCTGGGAGGCGGGAGAAGTGGAGCGGCGACCGCGCGCTCGGGGAGGGGGCGTAGGAACACTGTAAAAAAAAATTGGGGGCACCGCTTTTTGGTGCCCCCAAATCCTGGCGCCCTAGACAACCCCCTACTTTGCCTAAATGGTAGCACCGGCCCTGCCTGGACAGACGTGGTTGTAAACAGCATCCAGGGAACTCCTTCTGTGGGGACTCTCAGCAGAAACCACCCAGGCCAGGTTCCCAGGGGGCAAATAACTCTCCATAGACTGAGGGGTTGAGGCAGCGAGCACCCCAGAGAGAACTAAAGTGCAAAAGCAAATGAAAAACAAATTTCTTCCAAAACCTTAACAGTTGTTTGCATACTAAGGACAAATTGTAATAGCACCACCTGGAGGCTTCTGCCAGAACAAAGATAAGGAGCGCCTCATGTGCCATGGAGACTGAATTCCCCCTGGGGTCTTTGCTGAGCCATTCTGTACTCCATACTCCTCCCCCCTCCTCCCGCTAATGCTCACCTTCCCTCTAGGGGGCAGAGGAGAGCTCAGTCCCTATGGCCCGTTCAGCGAGCGAGGGGCTGGTTAACGCCATCTGGGGTGTGGATTTTGTGCTTCAGACACATTTGTTAGGAACAGGTCTGAGATGCTCACAGCTCACTCCACCCAGCCGCCTACAAGGGAAAAGTCCCTTTCCCCTTCCCGGATCTAACCATTAGATCCCACAATTCTCTCCAAGCCAAGAATAGAACCCAGGAGTCCTGACTTCCAATCCCCCCTGCTCTAACCCACTGAATCATAGAATCATAGAATATCAGAGTTGGAAGGGACCTCAGGAGGTCATCTAGTCCAACCCCCTGCTCAAAGCAGGACCAATTCCCAACTAAATCATCCCAGCCAGGGCTTTGTCAAGCCTGACCTTAAAAACCTCTAAGGAAGGAGATTCCACCACCTCCCTAGGTAACCCATTCCAGTGCTTCACCACCCTCCTAGTGAAATAGTGTTTCCTAATAGCCAACCTCCCCAACTGCAACTTGAGCCCATTCCTCCTTGTTCTGTCATCTGGTACCACTGAGAACTATCTAGATCCATCCTCTTTGGAACCCCCTTTCAGGTAGTTGAAAGCAGCTATCTAATCCCCCCTCATTCTTCTCTTCTGCAGACTAAACCATCCCAGTTCCCTCAGCCTCTCCTCATAAGTCATGTGCTCCAGACCCCTAATCATTGTTGTTGCCCTCCGCAGGACTCTTTCCAATTTTTTCACATGTAGTGTGGGGCCCAAAACTGGACACAGTACTCCAGATGAGGCCTCACCAATGTCGAATAGAGGGGAATGATCACGTCCCTTGATCTGCTGGCAATGCCCCTACTTATACAGCCCAAAATGCCGTTAGCCTTCTTGGCAACAAGAGCACACTATTGACTCTTATCCAGCTTCTCGTCCACGGTAACCCCTAGGTCCTTTTCTGCAGAACTGCTTCCTAGCCATTCGGTCCCTAGTCTGTAATACTGCATGGGATTCTTCTGTCCTAAGTGCAGGACTCTGCACTTGTCCTTGTTGAACCTCATCAGGTTTCTTTTGGCCCAATCCTCTAATTTGTCTAGGTCCCTCTGTACCCTATCCCTACCCTCCAGCGTATCTACCACTCCGCCCAGTTTAGTGTCATCTACAAACTTCTGAGAGTGCAGTCCATGCCATCCTCCAGATCATTAATGAAGATATTGAACAAAACCAGCCCCAGGACCAACCCCTGGGGCACTCCACTTGAAACCGTCTGCCAACTAGACATGGAGCCGTTGATCACTACCCGTTGAGCCCGACAATCTAGCCAGCTTTCTATCCACCTTATAGTCCATTCATCCAAGCCATAATTCTTTAACTTGCTGGCAAGAATACTGTGGGAATACATTGGACCTCCATTCTCATCCCAAAGCCAGAGATAGGACCCAAAGTCCTGACTACCCGTCCCCCTGCTCTAACCATGAGACCCCACTCCCCTCTCAGAGCCAGGGAGAGAACCCAGGAGTCCTGGCCCCCAGCCCCTGCCCCTGCCCTAACCTGTAGACCCCGCTCCCCTCCCAAAGCTGGATAAAGAACCCAGGAGGCCTGCTTTCACCACTAGCAAGATCCAGACAGCAGATAATCGCTGGCCCCTTCCGCCTTCTCTAGAGATCCTGTTCTTAGAATTGTTGTGTCACATCAGATCTTCCGAGACATCTCTGGCCCCAGTAGGGGAGAGAGAGAAGGCCCCAGCTAGAAGAACGGTGTATCACAGTGGGGGGCCAGCCCCCTGGGACACTGGGTGAGCCAATCATGTCCAGGCTGGGGGGCTGTACCCTGCTTAGCAGCGACTCTGGGATGGACCCAGGTGTCCTGGTGGAGCCAGATGGCCCATGAGCTCCGTGGGCGATGCTCTGGCTAAGAGGGTGAGCGTGACCCTGGGCTGGAGACGCAGGGGAATAGCGAGTAGGAGCAGTGATCCCTGCTCGACGTGATATTGGGAAGACTGCGCCCAGCTCTGGGGGGCCGCACGTCAAACAGGGTGTCCGGAAATGGGGGAGGTGTCAAAGAAGAGCAACGGGGACGATCCAAGGGCTGGAAAACCTGCCTGAGAGCCAAGCACTGAAGGAGCTCGATCTAGTGAGTTTAACCCGGAGAAGGCTGAGAGGGGACAAGATCCTGGTCTGTCAGCACCTCCCTGCTGGTGGGGGGAAGGTTTCGGGGAGCAGAGGGCTCGTTAACCCAACAGACAGGGGCAGAGTGAGAGCTGACGGTTGGGGGATGGAGCGAAAGAAATTGAGACTGGGAATAAGGGGCAGATTTTCCCCAGGGAGGGGAACTGACCCTGGGAATCACTGCCCCAGGGACAGGGCAGAGTCTCCAGCCCTTGGAGTTTTTCTATGGAGTTCGGATGTCCCTAAAAGCACTGCTCTAGCTCGACTATCAGCTCTGGGCTGGAAGCCGGGATCCCTGAGGGGAGGTCTCCAGGCTGGGCAGACTGCCTGGGCACCACGGTCCCTTCTGGCGTTAAGATGGGCAGATCAATGAACGTAGCAGTAAGCAGCTGGGCTGGGAGCGTCTCAGTTCTCCTCGGCGAGGCAGGAAGCTGCGATGCTGAATAAAGCTAAACACCGCGCGGTCGTTCTTACAATTTACCACATGTGTTACGGTCACGTCTAGTGGCCCAACTAAGAACAGGGCCCCTTCGTGCCAGGCACTGCCCAGACACACAGCGAGAGACAGGCCCTGCCCCAGCTGAGATCAGGGCCCCTTTGTGCCAGGCGCTGCCCACGCACAGCCAGAGACAGGCCCTGCCCCAGCTGAGATCAGGGCCCCTTCGTGCCAAGCGCTGCCCAGACACACAGCAAGAGACAGTCCTTGCCACAAAACAATTGAAGGCTAAAGAGACAAAAGTAGGATTTGTATCCACCTTGTACAGGTGGGGAAACTGAGGCATGGAGCGGAATGGCTTGCTCGTGCTCACATGGGGCCCTGTGGCAGCGTTGTGTAGCCCATAGAACTAGATTTAGCATTTATTTGATGGGGCAGTAATGCAAGCAACCCACAGGCCTGTCTCCTGTGAGACGCTGGCCTCAGCAGTTAGCATAAGGCTTGGGGCCTATGAACTTTGGCACAGATAAATGGCCCAACCATGACCCCTAAGTTTTGGGGACATGGGAACAGAGCGTTTAAGGGGGAGCTTTGTCCACAACGACACCAGGAACAGGAACTAACACCAGCTTGCGGATAGTATAGCATGGGACCATCGGCAGCTGACTGACCACCAGAGAGCCATGACCTATGGGAGAAGGGCCCCCAGCACTGGTAGTGGGAGGAGATACACATAAGGAAGAGGGGAGACACCCCTACAGAACAGGCATTAGGCAGGGTGATGTCAGCGTAACGTCATGTACAAATCGCATCCCAGCCTGCGGGCAGGAGAAGAGCGCGATGTAGCCCTTGGGAAGTGCCGGGGTGACGGCCGGGGTGATGACGAGGAAGGTGATGGTGAGGAGGAAGATACTGGATTGTTCTGCACGGGACGGTTCAGAGGGACACGCTGCTGTCTCTCTATCTACCTCGCTGGGCTGGAGCCTTTGTGACTTTGCTAAATGTGCTAATAATTCTTCAAGTGCGAGTGTCACAGCTGTGCCCATCGGGGCTCCCAGCTGAACCCCAGTTTCCATAATTCTGGGCCTGACCTGGGGACACAAACCTGTCAAACCTCACCGGGATCACTGGGAATTCTGAAGTAATCAAGAGAATGAATATGCGACTCCTACATCGGGCTCCAGCTGTGACTAGATCTGAGATCTCCTGCCTTACCCCACAGCCCAGCCTCTCTCTGCAACCCGTAGCCTTTCTGGGACACCCTTTGTGCTGAAAACGTTTTCATAGGAACCTTTCCCGGGCCCAAATCCAGTTCCCTTTTCTTGTAGGTCCCAGGTCAGTGTTCACCCTGGAGGAGATGGAGGCCCTGCTGCTGCTGGCCCTCTCCATCCTGACCGGTGAGTGGTTCTGGTTGCGCTGGGGCTGGGATGCAGTAACGGGGATGAACAGGGAGCCGGGAACTTGGGAGACTCTGTCATGGCGACGGCTCCACCTGCCAATGCTTGGAATCCAGCAGGGGGCATCTGGAACGTCTGGGGTTCAGTTGCAACCTCTAGGGGGCGCTGTGCTGCAGAGAGCGGGGGGAGGGGAGGCTCTCCTCTGGCAGTCAGGGCTGGCCCCGATGTCCCAGGGCAGGACTAGGGAGCATGGTGTTGCAGATAGCAGGGTGCTGCTTCCTCTCCAGATGCCGGCTGCCAGGACTGGGGGGTGACCCTGCCCGTGGGCCCCCTGACCGGATGGAGCGGCTCATGTGTGACGATCCCTTGCTCTTACACCTACCCCGAGGGGCAGCTCGTCAGAGCCGTGACCTGGAGCCGGGACAAGGAGAGAATTGTGCAGCTCACCGCAGCAGCGGGGCAGGGCTATGACAAGGCCGAGCGCGCCCAGTTCCTGGGTGACCTGCACCACGACTGCACCCTGCGCCTCAACCCGCTGGCACTCGGCGACGGGGGCGCCTACTCCTTTGAGTTCCAGACCCAGAGCCAAAGCTGGAGAAGCCCCCGAGCCGTGTGCCTCACGGTGTCAGGTAATCCCCGGCTCCTCTTGCAGAAACGGTTCACCAACAACCCAGCCTGGCCCGGTGTGGCATTATGTGTGGCTGATCCCCAGCTGTCCCACCCTAGGGGTGACTGCACCTCAGCGCCCATCGAGCCATCCCCAAGGACGGTTGCTGTACACCTCTCATAACAGTTCACTCAAATCAAACGACCACTCTGCAGAGCTGTGAAGAAACAGTGGAGTCTGGTAGTTAGAGGAAGCCTAAACTGGAGTCAGGACTCCTGGGTTCTCTCCCAGCTCGGAGAGGGGAGTGGGATCTAGTGGTCACAGCCAGGGGTGCTGGGAGCCAGGACTCCTGGGTTCTCTCCCAGCTCTGGGAGGGGAGCCTGGGTCACACCCCCACCTGGTCTTGAGGCCGCTCTCAAAGAAGGGGCAGTGGCTGGTGACTGGAGGTGGCTGTGCCCATGGCCGTGCCCCCAGCAGTGACTGGCTCCCCCCTTACCCACCCTACACAGAACATCCCTGCAGGGTCAAATATAGCATGGTTAGGGCCCCCAGAGCCCTGAACGGCAACTTGATCTGCTCCATCTCCGAGCGCTGCGCCTCCTCCGGCCTGCATTGGTACGACGGAGCCGGCGCGCGGATCCTGGAGGAAACTGAAGCTGGCAAAAGCAATAGCGAGCTGAGCATGCGCATCATCTGGCAGCACCGGGGGGCGGCGCTGGAGTGCCGGGTGCAGGGCTACTGGAATAGGTGCCTCCCCAAAGGGTCCCAGCCTCCAGCCACAGGTGAGTTGCATTATGTACGGGGCCTTCCCTTTCTAGGGGGTGCCAGCTCCCATCAGGCCCCAGGGCAGGGGCTGGCTGGGGGGCAGGGAATGGGTCAGGGGGCCTTTCCCCTCTATCAGGCACTGACTCTAATCAGGTCTGAGGGCAGGGGTCTGGCTGGTGCTGGGGGTGGGGAATGGGATACGGGACCTCACAAATGGGAGGGGGCGGGGCCCTCCTTATGCCACCACTTGGATATGGGAGCGGGGCTAGAGCACTGGGGGTGGAGCCATGGAGCCTCTCCGCCCCATGCCATGCTGCGCCTAAGTCCCCAGCTGCCATCCCACGGGGGCTTCATTAGCTCATATCTCATTCCGCTTCCTCTGCAGCCCCCACTGTGGTGCATGTGGTGGCCACCCCAGGCCCTCATCGCAGCACGGGGGAACCCCTGTCCCTGATGTGCCGGCTGGACACCAGCGCCTATAGCGGATTGGACTTCTCCTGGTACAAGGATGGCGAGCGGCTGGGATGGGCACAGGTGTTATACCAATAAAAACGAGCAGGATCTTATTAAAGGGGACAAGATAAAGATGCCACATTTATTATAATTTGATTTATGACCAATAACTAATATTTTAATCCTTATACACACACATTATACCTAATACCTACACACACACACACACACACACACACACACACACACACCAGATGTTCTGCAGCTGCTGCATAGTTACCAGTCCTGCTTGAGTCTGTGGCTTGAGTTTGCAGCTTGGGTTCGTAGATTGTGGCGGCTAACTGGCCAGGAAAGCCGGGCACAAGGACGAGCTGGGTCTCTGTTGGGCATGCACCGATGCCCTTCCATGTTGGCAGCAGAATGTTACCCTCCTCCAAAGTTTTCCATCTCACCCATTCTTTTTGTAGGCTTTAGTTTGAATCCAGAGTTTAATAGGTCTTGCTGTGTCACGCTGCCTCCAGGTTTGGTGATTGATCACCTGTCAATTGCAGACATGACTTTCAGCCTGGGACCTGGCTTTGATCTTTCTTCTATTGTACCTTTTCTTTTTAGGGTGGATTCTTCTTACTTTGTTAGGGCTCTTGTCTGCATCTTCAGCCGTTGGTGTTTGAACTCTATTTAATCAGGACACGCTGGGCTGGAGGTTGATTCCATCATCCATCCATACCTCATTCACACATCTAAACTAAACCAATAAGATTACAGCAGGGTTTGCAAAAATGAAGGTTGCAGCAAGCCCTTACAAAATGGAGTAAGCGTTTTAAAATGGGGTTTGAATTACAATATGGCAAACAGTGAACAGAAGTTACAATATAGACAAGTATAATGGATGGCAAACAGTGAACAGAAGTTACACTGTAGGCAAGTGTAATAAATGGTGAACAGAAATTACAATACTGAAACAGTGCAAGTCTCAGTGATTTAAGCAAGAATTGGATTGATAGTGAAACTTACAAAGGCAGCTGACTGAACAGCTATGGCTCGTGGAACTAGCTTTCCCAGGCGTCCAGGTGGCTGATGGGGGAGAGTATCAGTGTGAGGTGCACAACACCCTAGGGAAATCCACCTCCCTGCCACTCTCCATCACTGTTGTGTGTAAGTACTAGGTGCATTTGACTCCATGTTACGCATTACATAGCCTGGGAATGGCTTAGAGTCCCCCATGCACCATAGCTGAACCCCGCACAGTCCTTCTGCAAGGCCATGCCACCCCAGCACCGTCCTTCTGCAAGTCCAACCAAAATAAACAAGCTCCCAGCTCGTGCTCCAGCTGGGTCCGCTTTGTTGACCAGGCTCCAGTATCTCTGTCCAGCGCACAGAGCTATCTAGCGGCCGAATGACATTGCAAATCAACTTGTCATCAGGCCAAGAAGCACCCATTCAAATAACATACAATTGGTTGAAATTTAATATTTTTTAATCATCAGGAAAACTGTCTGGTTTGCCCCCCTCAAAATTAGCTCTTTGACGGACTTTTCATTACATTTTTCACCTAAGTTTTTACCTACAGTGTTTTCAAAGAGCACTTCATGGGCGGTGGGTGAAAGAGCTGTTGGGGGAGCCTAGTCCCCGGCCCCTCCCTCGCTGCCCGAGAACGACCCTTCCCCTTCCCCGCCGGAGCCCAGAGCCCTGGTGGGTGGGTGGGTGTGTTCCTGCTGCCCCCTGCTGGAGGAGCTGAGCCCTACTCTGTGTCTGTGGGTGTCCCTGCCCACCACCTGCGGCCGCCTCCCCCCCTGTGCACCCCCAGTCCCAGAGTGCCCCCAACCCTGGTGCCGGGCAGCGTGGCATGGCCCCAGCTCCAGCGGCCCAGCCCCTGGCCTCATGAGCACCGGCCCCAGCCTCTCAGCCTCGGAAGAGGGAAGGGAACTGGAAGCAGGCAGGAGGGAGTCTGGGGGCGGAGCGTGGGTGGGGCCACGCCTGGCTGGGGAGGCACAGCCCTCCCCGTCCTACGATACCCGCCACCCATGGGGCAATTGTTGAAAATTATAATCAATTAAAGTTAAATAAACTTTTAAACAGAAAATGGTGTGTGTGGGGGGAGATTGGCAAACAAAATTGTTTAGGTTTTTGGGAAACAGACAATTATGATGGCTGAACAGAACCATATTTGATCAAAATGCAGATAAAACAATGGATGAAAATCTGGAGGGAGTGTTTGATTCAAAGTTTAGCAAAAGTTTCAAATACCAAATTCCCAAAACTTTTTGGGGCAAAAGTTGGGGAAACGGCTCCATTTTGTACACAGCAAAACAGAAACACACATTTTTGTGATCATTCACATTTTTTCTTCCATTGGCCTGTGCAGCTGCCCGCACCAGGGTGCTCTGGTCTCTCTGTCTCTCGCTCTGAGTCTGTGATCTCAGCAGGGACAGGGACTGTCTCTGGTTGTGTGTCTGGGCAGCGCCCGGCCCAATGGGGCCCTGATCTCAGCGGAGGCTTCTAGGTGCTATTGTAATAAGAGGAGTGTGACGAAGTGGGACTGTTCTTAATGTTTCCTCTGAATACTGTGTGGGTGCCTCAGTTTCCCCTATGCATTTCTTAAGTCTCTAGGTGGTGGGGAAAGGCCAGTGTGCATAAATCACTGACATTCTGTCTCCCTGGCAACAAATGGCTAGGGCCCCTTCCCCCCCTGCAAGGAAATAGCTAAAGGTGAACAAAGAGATCAGGTGACCGCCTGGCCTGGGAAAGAGACAAAGCCCAGAGAAGGAGGGGCTGGAGGGGGTTGGAGAGTTGGAGCTAGCTGGGGACTGGAAGGGAGGGCAGACGGGGGTCTGCCTCGCTGGGCCCCAGAATGGACCCGGCAGAGGGGTCCCGTTCGCTGGACCTACAAGCTCTGTTTTAGACCATGTTCCTGTCATCTAATAAACCTCTGTTTTACTGGCTGGCTGAGAGTCACGTCTGACTGCGAAGTGGGGGGTGCGTGCAGAACCCTTTGGCTTCCCCAGGACCCCGCCAGGGCGGACTTGATGTGGGAAGCACACGGAGGGACATACGCTGAATGCTCCAAGGTCAGACCCAGGAGGTGAAGCCGTGTGAGCTTCTTGCCCTGAAGACAGTCTGCTCTGAGGGAGAGGAGGCTCCCCAAAGTCCCGACTGGCTTTGTGGGGAGCAGTTCCAGAGCATCGCCCGGGGACTCAGTGACAAGGAGATTGGAGGTTTTATGAACCTGGAAGAAACTCCAATGTCATAGATTCATAGATTCATAGATTCTAGGACTGGAAGGGACCTCGAGAGGTCATCGAGTCCAGTCCCCTGCCTGCATGGCAGGACCAAATACCGTCTAGACCATCCCTGATAGACATTTATCTAACCTACTCTTAAATATCTCCAGAGACGGAGATTCCACAACCTCCCTAGGCAATTTATTCCAGTGTTTAACCACCCTGACAGTTAGGAACTTTTTCCTAATGTCCAACCTAAACCTCCCTTGCTGCAGTTTAAACCCATTGCTTCTGATTCTATCCTTAGAGGCTAAGGTGAACAAGTTTTCTCCCTCCTCCTTATGACACCCTTTTAAATACCTGAAAACTGCTATCATGTCCCCTCTCAGTCTTCTCTTTTCCAAACTAAACAAACCCAATTCTTTCAGCCTTCCTTCATAGGTCATGTTCTCAAGACCTTTAATCATTCTTGTTGCTCTTCTCTGGACCCGCTCCAATTTCTCCACATCTTTTTTAAAATGCGGTGCCCAGAACTGGACACAATACTCCAGCTGAGGCCTAACCAGAGCAGAGTAGAGCGGAAGAATGACTTCTCGTGTCTTGCTCACAACACACCTGTTAATACATCCCAGAATCATGTTTGCTTTTTTTGCAACAGCATCACACTGTTGACTCATATTTAGCTTGTGGTCCACTATAACCCCTAGATCCCTTTCTGCCGTACTCCTTCCTAGACAGTCTCTTCCCATTCTGTATGTGTGAAACTGATTTTTCCTTCCTAAGTGGAGCACTTTGCATTTGTCTTTGTTAAACTTCATCCTGTTTACCTCAGCCCATTTCTCCAATTTGTACAGATCATTTTGAATGATGACCCTGTCCTCCAAAGCAGTTGCAATCCCTCCCAGTTTGGTATCATCTGCAAACTTAATAAGCGTACTTTCTATGCCAATATCTAAGTCATTGATGAAGATATTGAACAGCGCCGGTCCCAAAACAGACCCCTGCGGTACCCCACTCGTTATGCCTTTCCAGCAGGATTGGGAACCATTAATAACAACTCTCTGAGTACGGTTATCCAGCCAGTTATGCACCCACCTTATAGTAGCCCCATCTAAATTGTATTTGCCTAGTTTATCGATAAGAATATCATGCGAGACCGTATCAAATGCCTTACTAAAGTCTAGGTATACCACACCCACAGCTTCACCCTTATCCACAAGGCTCGTTATCCTATCAAAGAAAGCTATCAGATTGGTTTGACATGATTTGTTCTTCACAAATCCACGCTGGCTGTTCCTATCACCTTACCACCTTTGAAGTGTTTGCAGATGATTTCCTTAATTACTTGCTCCATTATCTTCCCTGGCACAGAAGTTAAACTAACTGGTCTGTAGTTTCCTGGGTTGTTTTTATTTCCCTTTTTATAGATGGGCACTATATTTGCCCTTTTCCAGTCTCCTGGAATCTCTCCCGTCTCCCATGAGACTGTCCAATAAACAGTTGGGAGGAAAATTCTCCTGGTTAAAAACCCAGCTTCCTTCCTGCCCCCTCCTCTGAGACTGGCCTTCATTGTCCCCCCTAGGAATATACTGCCCCCTCAACCAGCTCCCACCTCCCCATCTCCCCTGTGCCCGCCCCACTGCACCCTGCATGACACTGGCGTTAATGACCCTATTCTCCATCCCTGCCCCCCACAGACGGCAGTGACTGGTACCAGCTGAGCCCTGGCCCCATGGCAGGCTTCGGAGCAGGGGTCCTGCTGCTCTTCCTCCTGAGCAACCTCGGGGTTTATTGTCTGGCCAGGAGACTCCGGCAACGGAAAGAACTGGGGGGGGGGGGGGGGGGGGGGGGGGGGGGGGGGGGGGAGAGTCAGCAGGGTAAGGGACCCCCTGGGGTGGGAATTGGGGGAGGGGCAGGAAAATGGGCTGCTCTGGCTGCATTGTGGAAAACCTGGAGTGTGGGCGTGTGAAGGAAATCAACCCACTGGTTGGGTGGGTGTGTGTGTCCCTCCACTCCCTGCTGGAGGGGCCGAGCCCTGCACTGTGTGTGGGAGGGTTGGAGGAAGCGGCCTGCTTGGGGGGGGGGGTTGCTAGAGGGGGGAAACGATTGATTTGGGGGGGAAATGTTTGAAGAAGGAAAATAAACAGTGAAAGGGGATAATTGTGTCTCCTTCCCCTGGGGGCAGCAGAGGACCCCAGCGCCCCACAGAGAGACTCGCCCTATGAGGTCAGTAGGGGGGGTCTGTTAACCCCTGGGTCCACACTGCCACCACATACTGGCTGGAGTTGAGTAGGCAGCTGCAGCCTATGGACCCCCCACCCCGGGTGAACCCCTGACCCCAGCTGGACAGATTCAGCACTACCTGAGCATGTGTCATAAACCCCGTCCTGCTAATGGCTCAGGGGAGATTCTCCTCATCCAATAGCCAGGTCCTGCCCTGGCACAGGAGGCTGGGAGATCTCTCCCCAAATATAGTCGGGGATGCTCGTTTTTAGTGCACCAGGTAACTGCAGTTCACAGCTCTGCTGGGCAGTAAAGCCGGGCTCCCAGACCCACCCCTCCACTCTAACCACTAGATCCCACTCTCCTCCCAGAGCTTGGGAGAGAATCCAAGAGTCCTGGCTCCCAGCCGCTCCCCCGCCCCCCTCCCAACCACTAGACCCCACTCTCCTCTCAAAGCTGGGGAGAGATCCCAGGAGTCCTGGATCCCACTTCTCTGCCCTGCCCCCATTATTGCAGGTACAGGCAGACATCACACACAGGTCTCCTGCTGGGGGAGTGTCGCCTCTTTCACACAATCTGTCTCTCTTCCTGTGTCCCCGGCAGGAAATCCCATGTGCCGGGGAGATTCCCTGCCCCTCGGATGATGACGGCGACTATTATAACAGCCCCAAGGACTATTGTAACTGACCACGGCCGAGATCTCTGCAGTCCACAGTCCCCTCTGCACTGCCGCAACCCGGATCTCGATAAGAGTCCACCGCTCACGCCCCAGGGAGCATTCACCCTCCTCCATGAGCTGGGGAAACCCACGAGAACCCAGGAATCTTGACTCCCAGTCCTCCTCCCACCCTGCGGCAGAGCCCTGGGGCAGGCCCCACTTGGGCCACTGGAACTGGGCATTTCTGGGGCAGTTTAATTGTAGCTTCGATTTTCCAGGCTGTGTTGGCTTTTGGGAGTCAGGTCAGCCTAGCAGATAGAGAACAGAACTGGTAGGGAGGCGAGCTGGAGTCTGCCTGCCCATGGGCAACTCACAGTCCTGCTCCGTGCCTCAGTTTCCCCATCTGTGCAAGAGGGGTAATGATCCTGCCCTGAGTGCCCTCCTGTGTGTAGCACTTGGCGATCTCTGGCCGGAAAGCGCTAGACACGGGCAGGGTGTCGTTACCGACCCCACTGCTGTTTTCTTTCAGTTCCAGCCCCTTTCTCAGCTTTAGCTCAGTTTTCGTCAGGGAATTGCCTTTGTTTTGTTTCTTGTTATTGGATAATAAAGCGGTTTTACAAACCCATCAGCTTGGGTGACTGCCGCTGGACAGGGAGGGTTTGCCGAGGGCAGGGGCCTCCGAGACTCGAAAGCTAAAGGAAAAAATGTCGCAGCAAGCAGCCTTCCAAAGCTTTTTTTTTAGCAGATTGTGCAACCGGGAGCCAATCAGACTCTCCGGTGGGGAATTAGAAAAAAAAAAAAAAAGGCAGAAGCCCCTCCCCCCCAGTGCCCCAAAAGAAGCAAGAAATGAATAGTCAATTACATACACAAAGAAGCCAATATACGCTTGCTGGGGGCGGCCTTGGCACCTGGCCCCTACCCAGCTCCGGCTTCCGGCCTCCCTAGGGGGCGGAGTCTGGGGGGAGGGAGAGGAGAAGGCAGGACCACAGAAAGGGGCAGGGCCTTGTAGTGAGGGGGAGAGCACCCCACAATTTTCTGTCTAGCCCCCCTTACCCACCCCACCCCCAGTGGGAAGCGGCTGGCACCCCCCGGGTCAGCCAATCACAGAATACAATCCCACTCATTCATGTACCAGGCTCTAGTTTACATCGAAAGTAGTTACTTGTCCCTACTCCTCCATTCTTCGCAATGAGGCTTGCCACCCACCCAGGGGTGCCAGACAGGGGGCCAGGATCCCTCACTTTATACCTGCCATAAGGGGGAGCGATGGGAGAGGGGCAGAGAGGAGCAAGAGGGGGGTGGGATCTTGGGCGCAAGAAGCGGCGTGAGGGCGGGGACTCGGGGTGAACCCAAAGATGGCCTATTAAGGCCGGGAAGGGTCGGTTGCACCCATTTGTCACATAGGTGCCTGCAAAGGAGTAATATCCTCCAAAGGGGCTCAGGGTAATTCTCCTTACGAGGAGTGGTGTTATTTGCATGGCACTGAAAGATTGTATTGTTTTCACTAAGGTTACTGTAGGGGGAACATGAGAATTATTTTTCTGTTTGATCCCAGGTCGAGAAAAAATTCATATCCCCATACCCGGCCCGTCACTCTTTAGTTTTGTTCGAATAATCCCATACACCATTGGCCACAATATGCTGAAGGCAACGGCTTTTTCCCAGATCCAATCCTGTCCCATTACATACCCAACACCAATGACCTTTTCCCTCTACCACACTTATCCATTTTAATACATTTATTCCCACTGCTTCCCAAGTGTCATTGCTGTTCCATGTTTTGTTAAACAGACGAGGTCCTCCAGTGAGGTCTGGGGAACTGAGTGGGATTGCCAGGACAGGAACATCAGCTTGAGAGTGGTCTGGGATGTGGCTGCAGACCCAGCAATTAGAAATATTAAGGGTCTGAGCTATCCACACTTGCTGCTGGATAAAAGAATTGTCATTGTGGACTCCCCAGACCTTAAGACACCAGCAGCCAAGGAACAGGCGCCACCAGAGGCGCATGTCGGAGGCAAGGCCCTGCTGGTTCTGACAACCTCAACTGAGGGAACCGCAGTCACGGTTTTACATCCACCAGGGAGCAGGCGCTAGGCTCACTACTGCTTCTTCTTGGGCCTTGCTTTAGGTCGTCGTCTGCTTCTGGCAACCCTTACGAGAGCGTAGATTGTAAGGTATTGCAGGCTGTTCCTCTACATCTTCTTCTGGAGTCAAAATTGACTCTGCGTGGCTCTGAGGTGATGATTGGTTCGCTGGGGATGGTGCCTTCTTACACTGCGAAGCATGTATCCACGCTGCGATGCCAGATAGTTTAACAGCCGTCTGGGTAGTAAGCAGTACCTGATGAGGACCCTTCCACCGGGGCTCCAAGGTATGTTTTCGATGATAGTGCCGTACGTAGACCCAATCACCTGGCTTGAAGTCATGGCAAGCATTAGAGGTGGGTTCCATTGGCCAGGCGGCTCAAACCTGTGAATGGAAGTGACTTACGGCTTGCATTAATCCCTTGCAATATTGAAGGAGCGTACTGTGCGTCAAGTTCAAGTCTGGGACTGTAGTAATGGTAGCCATAGCTCACATAGGGCGTCCCATAACAATTTCAAAGGGACTCAATTTATGCCTTTGGGATGGAGTGGATCGCATTTCCATAAGGGCCAGTGGTAACGCTGCTGGCCAGCTTAACCCTGTAGAGTCACAAAGTTTAGCAAGCTTATTCTTAAGTACAGCATTTCGTCTTTCAACTGCACCTGCTCTCTGTGGCTGGTAGGACAGTGCAACAGGTGTGTGATAAGTAATACACGATCCAGGTGTTGAAGAAGTTGTCTGGTAAAATGTGTACCGGATCACTGGACAGAGTGGCAGGAATTCCCTTGGCAGGCATAATAGGATTTAACAAAGGCTTTAACAAAGGATTTAACAAAGGCTTCGATCCAACCAGAAAATAAACATACCATAACCAAAATAAATTCATATTGTTGACACTTCGGCATTTGTACAAAATCAAGTTGTCAATGCAAGAATGGTACTTGGGGCAGGGCCCGGAACCCCTGAGCCACTTCTACAGGTTTACCAATATTGTGGCTTTGGCAAGTGGTACAGGCGGTACAGTGGCGGGTTGCAAAAGAGCTGAAGTGGGGGACCCACCACCCTGCCTCAGTTACAGCAGAGACCATCCCCTCCTTTCTGACATGTGTAGCAGGGCGGCCATAGAATCATAGAATATCAGAGTTGGAAGGGACCTCAAGAGGTCATCTAGTCCAACCCTCTGCTCAAAGCAGGACCAAACCCAGCTAAATCATCCCAGCCAGGGCTTTGTCAAGCCGGGCCTTAAAAACCTCCAAGGAAGGAGACTCCACCACCTCCCTAGGTAACGCATTCCAGTGTTTCACCACCCTCCTAGTGAAATAGTTTTTCCTGATATCCAACCTGGACCTCCCCCACTGCAACTTGAGACCATTGCTCCTTGTTCTGTCATCTGCCACCACTGAGAACAGCCGAGCTCCATCCTCTTTGGAACCCCCCTTCAGGTAGTTGAAGGCTGCTATCAAATCCCCCCTCATTCTTCTCTTCTGGAGACTAAACAATCCCAGTTCCCTCAGCCTCTCCTCATAAGTCATGTGCTCCAGACCCCTAATCATTTTTGTTGCCCTCCGCTGGACTCTTTCCAATTTTTCCACATCCTTCTTGTAGTGTGGGGCCCAAAACTGGACACAGTACTCCAGATGAGGCCTCACCAATGTCGAATAAAGGGGAACGATCACGTTCCTCGATCTGCTGGCAATGCCCCTACTTATACAGCCCAAAATGCCGTTAGCCTTCTTGGCAACAAGAGCACACTGTTGACTCATATCCAGCTTCTCGTCCACTGTGACCCCTGGGTCCTTTTCTGCAGAACTGCTACCTAGCCATTCGGTCCCTAGTCTGTAGCAGTGCATGGGATTCTTCCATCCTAAGTGCAGGACGGAAGGCCAGTGACGGGTAGAGTGAAAAGGGGGCCACAAAGGCGCCAGCAGGCAAACGCCAAAGGGAATCAGGATGTAGAGAGCAACCCTGGACAACCCAGGAGTCCTTTTCGGCTTCTCGGTCAGAGCAGGGTGAGGTTAGTGAGGGACGGCGGTGGTATAGAAACAGAAAGGGAACCTAGAAATGCATCTGGGGAAGGTTCTATGGCAGCAGCATGTTTAGCAGAGGCATCAGCAAATGCGTTACCCTTAGCAACATCAGTATCCGCCATCGAGTGGCCAGGGCACTTAACAATAGCTAGGGCAGACGGAAGTAAAACTGCGTACAGGAGAGCAGCGATGTAGGGGCCATTTTTGATAGGGGTACTGGCGGAGGTAAGGAAACCCCGAGCTTGCCAGAGGGTGCCAAAGTCATGTACAACCCCAAAAGCGTAGCGGGAGTGTGACAATGCGGTTCTGGCGGAACCCAACTGAGAGTGCCAACTCAGGACAAATTGCTCAAACAGGGCAGTTACAGCCCAAGGCTGGGGTTTTTCCACCTCTAAGGCAAACCAAACCAGCCAGACTAAGGGGACTTCGGTCTCACCCCACTGGCTAACCGCAAGTCTCACAAGCAATTTCCTTAGACACTCCAGTTTCCCAGTATCACCACCAGTACCACTCGTTATGGGGACAAATGGTTATGAAAACCAATACCCAAATAAAAGAAAAAGGTTCTCCTGATCCCAAAGGACCAAGTCCCAGACCCAGGTCAATATACAAATCAGATCTTACCCACAAATCACGCTGTTGCCAATCCTTTAGAATCTAAAATCTAAAGGTTTATTCATAAAAGGAAAAAGATAGAGAAGAGAGTTAGAATTGGCTAAATGGAATCAATTACATACAGTAATGGCAAAGTTCTTGGTTCAGGCTTGTAGCAGTGATGGAATAAACTGCAGGTTCAAATCAAGTCTCTGGAACATCGCCCGCTGGGATGGGTCATCAGTCCTTTGTTCAGAGCTTCAGTGTAGCAAAGTTCCTCCAGAGGTAAGAAGCAGGATTGAAGACCCAATGGAGATGAGGCATCAGCCTTATATAGTCTTTTCCAGGTGTAAGAACACCTCTTTTTTCTTACTGTGGAAAATTATAGCAAAATGGAGCCTGGAGTCACATGGGCCAGTCCCTGCATACTTTGCTGAGTCTGAAGGCATATTTGGGTCCATTGTATAGCTGATGGTCCTTAATGGGCCATCAAGCAGGCTAGGCAGAGCTAATCTCAGTTTGTCTGGGATGTCACCCAGAAGCATAGCATAAGTTTGCCATACAGACAGTCTACAGCCAATATTCATAACTTCAACTACAAAACTGATACACCCATATAGACAGCATAATCATAACCAGTAAACCATAAGCTTGTCTTAGACACCCCATTTGACCCCCTTTATACAAGATTTGGTGCCACTACAGGACCTTGGTTGCAACAATGGTCTATATGGTCCCAGTTTATGTCAATAACGTCACAGGGAGTCAGTCTAAATGGTGGCGGAGCGTCCCTCCGCCAAAAGGCAGGCACGGGTGAGGGTGACTAATTCAGCAACTTACGCTGAGGTTACAGAAAGTAAAGGCGCAGCTTCTAGTGTTTCAGAGAGTGACCTTGGTTGTATCGAAAACAGGAACCATCAGTAAACAAAACAAGGTCAGAGTTAGGGAGAGGGACATCAGAAAGGTCAGAGCGCGGGATGGTGACAACAGAGACAGTTGCAAGGCAGTCGTGGGGATCATCGTCATCAGACAAAGGAAGGAGAGTGGTAGGGTTTAACTGAGAACAATGCTTTATGGTGATATACGAAGCCGACAGCAGTAAAAGTTCATACCTGGTAAGGTGGGTGGAAGAGAGGTGGCCTGTGTTACATTGTAGCAGGAGGGTTTCCACAGAGCGAGGGACCATGAGGGTAAGAGGAGAGCGGAGGACAAGGGATTCGGACATTTCGACTAGGCGCGCTGCGGCAGCCACAGCACGCAGGCAGGGGGGTAAGCCTTGGACAACAGGGTTCAAAGTGGCAGAGAAATAAGCCACTGGGCGGTTTTTGTCTCCGTGCATCTGAGTGAGGACTCCCAGTGCACACCCAGATTGTTCGTGGCAGAAAAGAGTAAAGGGCTTTGAATAGTCAGGCCGCCCTAAGGCGGGAGCAGAAGCCAAACCCTGTTTGAGGGAAACAACGGCAGAGTCGGCCTCAGGGGGCCATGGCATGGGGTCAGGCACAGAGACTCGAGTGAGTTCCTGGAGAGGTTTTGCAAGGGAGGCATATTGGGGAATCCATTGCCTGCAAAATCCAGCCATGCCCAAAAACTTTTGGCCCTGGTGTGGGGAGCGGGGTCAGGGAAAACTGAGGATAGCTTGGACGCGGGCGGGAGAAAGTGTACGGGAACCCTGGGAGAGGAGAAAGCCGAGGTATGTGACGGAGGCCTGACAGAGCTGTAGCTTAGAGTGAGAAGCCTTGTGCCCCTTCTTTGCTAGGGCAGTAAGGAGCACTAAAGAATCAGTTTCTGAGGCAGACAACGAAGGGGAACAGAGGAGTAGATCATCTGCATATAGGGTGACCAGACGTCCCGATTTTATCGGGACTGTCCCGATATTTCCTTCTTTGTCCCACGTCCCGACCGATGTTCGGTCGGGACACTGGACAAAAAAGCAATTTTGCCCTCCGCTCCGGCGCTCACGCCCCCCCTGACTCCGCCCCCTCCTTCCCCCATTGAATCCCTCCATGGAGGGAGGAGGTTAGGAAGAGGGATGTGTGGAGGGAGGATGGAGGGAGGAGGGTCGGGCATCTACCAGGAGCGTGGGAGGGGAAGGGAAAGTTGCCGCGGCTGCCGGGGGCTAGCTGGGCATGGCCCGGGCTGCGTGCAGGCAGCAGCCGGGGCTGGCTCTGGCCCGGATGGGCAGTGCGGACTGGGGGCGTGGGCCACCGGAGACACGCGGTGGAGAGGGGCTGCGGGAGCGAGACTTGTCCCAGGCAGGGCGGCCGGCGGACGGGGTGAGGGGCCAGCCGGGGTCCCCATAACCCATAAACTTCCCCGCCGCTGCCAGGGAGCCCCGCGCCTCTCCTGCTCGGCTGCGCTCCAGTGGCTCACCCCACCGGGAAGGAGCCGCTGGAGCGCAGCCGAGCGGGAGAGGCGCGGGGCTCCCTGCCGGCGGCGGGACGCGCCGCATGTGCCCACAGCGGGCTGGGGGGTGGGAGGCTCTGCAGGGCCGGGAAAAGCCCTGGCTCCCGCCCGTTGCCCAGCCTGGAGCCCCGGGGAGCCCCTTGGGAGACCGGCCGCCGCTGTGGCTTGGCTGTGCCAGCCCCGGCCCCCTGCACGCCCGCGCCGCGCCGTCCCCGGGGTCCCCGGCTCACATGCACGGCTGCTGCCCCGCGGCCAGCCCCAGGCTCGGGGGCTCCTGCAGCCACTTCCATGGGAGAGACAGCTTTGTCCCTGCCCGGTCCCACTACAAGGCTCTGCCTCCTTGCACCCATCCAGCCTATGCCCTGCACGGGTCCCCGCTGGAGCCATACGCCCTCGCCCAGCCGGACTTCTTTGCTTCCCAGCGCTTCTTATTGGTCCCCCCCCCGATGCCCTCTTTATCCCCAGCCCCCTCTGCATTGGGGCCACCTTTTGCCCTGGGGTGGGCAGCGCGTGCGGCCGGTGCGGCGGGGGCCTGCTAATGCCCCCCGCCCCTGCGAAACTGTTTTTTTTTTTTTTGCTCCGCCCCCCCGCGTCCCGATATTTCATCCCTGTGATCTGGTCACCCTATCTGCATATTGACTAGTGTGGACCTGGATGGAAAAACAAGGTCAGCGAGGTCTCGGGCTAATGCTTGGGAAAAGTGAAATGGACTTTCAGTATACCCCTGGGGGAGCGTGGTCCATGTGTGCTGTTGCCCCTTGTAAGAAAAGGCAAAAAGATACTGGGAGTCAGGGTGAACCAGGACAGAAAAGAAAGCAGAGCACAATTCAACAACAGTAAAATGAGTTGCACCTGGTGGGCTAGAAGCCAGACTCATTGCTGGGTTAGGGACAACAGGAAAGGCGGGTATAACAATGCGGTTAATGGCTCGAAGATCCTGAACAAACCGCCACGATTTACCATCAGCTTTTCAAACTGGGAGGATAGGGGTGTTACAGGGGCTGGAGCAGGGGACAATAATGCCTTGTTCCCGCAGGGCGGTCATGACCGGAGCAATGCCAACCTCTGCTTTGGGGTTTAAAGGGTAATTGAGACAGGCGAGGCAGGGGTTTGGAGGAGTCAACAGTAATGCACACGGGTTCAGTATTTAAGCGGCCCACTTCAGATGGGTGGGTTGGCCACAGAAAAGATGGGACCTGCAAAATTAGGTGTTCAAGGGACGGGATCAATGGGTAACAGGGAACTGGAGTGGAAAGGGAAGTTTCAGACAGCAGGAAGGCCAGAGAATTGCTCAGAGAGGACTGGGGAATTTGTAAGTAGACACCATCTGGGGAAGAATAGATGGTACAGCCAAGTTTACATAACAGATCCCGACCCAAAAGGTTTACCGGAGTGGAATCTGAGAGAAGGAATGCATGATCCGCGGAAAGGGGACCAACTTGGACCGGTAGAGGTTTTGAAAGGGGATAAGGGGTTGGGACTCCCGTAATACTCACAGCAGACACGTTTTTTTCCGGAGCGGGGAACCGCAGGCAGATCAGTAGTACGAACTGCAGAGAGCGAAGCTCCCGTATCAACAAGGAAAGGGAGAGAAAGATCATTAATAGTCAAAAGACACTCACCCGTGGGAGTGAGAGGTAGTAAAGGAGCTAAAATTTCCGGAGGTTCCCCATCGTCTCGTCATTGTTATGGGACAAAGTAAGGCTGGGGATTGTAGGGCTGTGCCGACAGGGGGTCTAATTGGTTATTTACAGAGCTATCAGGCCGGTTAGGACACTCGTTCTTCCAATGTCCGGGCTGCTTACAGTAATTACAAACATCCACAAAACCCAAAAATCCAGTTCCACGACCCCTCCCGCAACCACATCCCCAGAACCTTCCCGTCCCTGGTACTGGTTGCCCTGCCCTGAATAATGCTGAATTTGCAGGGCCATTAATTTTTGAGAGGACTGTTCCTCCTTTCCTTTCAGAGTGCGTTGGCAGTGCTCTGCCACTGTTTGCAATTTGTCCATGGTTTCGGTCTCCCACCCAACACTTATTTGCTTTAGCATATTGCCAATAGCAGGTAGGAAGCCATTAACAAACGCATGAGCCAGGGCGCCCTGTCCATTTTTATCCGGTTGCTGTATACCAGAATGTTGCAGAAAAACATCAGTCAGCCGGGTGCGATAGTCGCCCGGGTTTTCTCCCTGTCGCAGTTTACAGCAGTGTATGGCCGTCCAGTTGATTTTAGGAGTCCGTACTCGAGGGATGGCTTCAAGTAGATTTTTAGCTCGGTCCTTACACTTTTTCCGGGATTCAGCGTCAGGACCGGTGTCTGGCAAATTAGAGTGGCGCTCACTGACGGGCCAATTTGCTGCTGTGAGCCATTTTTCATGTTCGCTCGGGGTTACAAGTAGCTTGCACAGCTGCAGGAGGTCTCCCTCAGAGGGTTCATAGCTAAAACCAGAATGAATCTAATGAAGGCTCCCCTTACAAGCAGGGTCATTTATCAGGTTCTCCTTAATTACTGTATCCATTCATTAGCACTCTCTTGAGGTTCCAGGGATTTTTTGATTCTAGCTAATAATCAAAACTTCCAGAGTCCAGGCTGGAATCCAACCTCATGCTGGTTTTCCACTGCTGTTTTGCCACTGACTTGAGGAGAATTACTCCTGATGCACACCAGTGTAAATAAAGGGGCAGAGAATGAGGCTGCCTGTGCTTCTCCTGCAGGATTCAGTGTTTCTTAGACACTGTTTCACTTGGATCTTTACGACTGTTTTCTCACAGCCCTGTGGCCTCTAAGATTGTAGCACTTCTCATTAAGTCTAATAGTGTTCTTTGTTTCTTAAGGACGTTCTTACTTTTCCTAACGCAAGAACAAAATACTTAGCTTCTCCATCTCAAAGAATATTCCCAGTACAGGTGAATTTACACACATCACATGCTTTTAAATTGGATAGTTACATTATACTCATTTTACAAGGTGGGCCCTTAGGGACAGAGAAGTCAAGTGACAGGACTAGCATCACAGTGGGATTGCGTAGGAGTGCCTTACCTCTTTCTGCTGGGTAGAGTTGCTACCTCAGTCTCCCACTTGTTCCCAGCTTGTCTGGCAGGAAGGGCAGTTTTGTGCTCTAGGCATACTGGAGAAAGTCAGGCTACACAGACTTCCACATATGAAAGTACCTGGGGGGTGCGTAAAGCCCACTCTAGAGCTTCATTCTCTGCTGTCTCAAAGAGGGTGGTCTATGAAAACCCAGTCTTTTTATTAATGGACCCCACCTGCCCCACTGCCAATCTCCCTCTGACTTGAATTAAAAACCCTCCCTAGACACAGCCTCAGGATTAATCCTCTCCTGTGCCTGGTTTATGTTAACTTGACTGAACACAGCTTTAATATCATTTCCAACCATAAGATCCCACAATTATGGTGCCATCAAATCCCTTCCATTTAAGGTGGATTTTAGCCAAAGGCATCCTGACAAAATACTCAGTTAAGTCTACAACAGTTACACGTTCACTTGGCAAATAATTTTCCTCCCTGACAAGACTTGCTTTAACCAAAGTAATATCTGCTGCGGTGTCCCTCCATGCCATACACCTTACTCCATTCACTTCTGCCCTGCTAATAAACTCTATATTATTTTTCCCATATTTAGCTTTAATATGAGTTTTAAGGTCAAATTTTCCAGAGACCACAGAAACAGCATTTGCACACAGGACACCAGCACTGGGCTCTGTTGGCTTGCCTGTGAGTTTATAATAACAGGATTACTGGGTTTGGGGTTTTATTTTTTACATTTGGACTCTCTGGTTTGATGTGCCCAGGTGTACCGCACAAATGATATACCACTTGTTTTCCCTTGGAGTAGGAGTTTTTCTGCTCTGGGCCCCCTGAGCTTTTCTCACAGAAGTGGGGCTCGTCCCACTTTTAAATCATTCTCGCCTCTTAAACTGGGGAGAATGATGATTGATTCCCCCTGCAGTTTACACCCTTCTCCAGCCCTATTTTGGGTGGGCGCATCCGCAATCTCTGCAGCGTGTAGGCCTGACTCAGGTCCCTGTCACACACAGCTGCTCTCACATGGTCAGGCACAATGTGAACACAAAGAACGGTTTCAAAGTTATTAAATCCAGCAGTTTTTCAAAACTCCCTTGTGCTTTCACTCCCACAACCCATTTTTTAACAAACCCATCAGCTTATGGGCACATTCCACAAAAGTACAATTGTTAGACATTCTAAACTTTCTAAATATAACTCTGTAAAAATCAGGAGTAACCTTGAACTGCCTTAACACAGAATCTTTAAACTGCTCATAATCTAAGGCTTCTTGTTCCCCCAATTCAGTAAATACTTCCCTCAGGGCCAACTCTAGGCACCAGTTGCTTGGGGCGGCAAATGTGCAGGGGCACAAGAATCCAGCATGGGAGATGAGAACCAACAGGGGGCCCTGGGAGCTGTAGTTCCTTGGTTAGCTCCCTGCCTATAGAGCCAGCCCTGGAGCAGGGAAAGAACTACATTTCCCAGCATTCCCTCGGCCGTTAGTAACAGGAAAGGGAGGGGGAAGGAGTATGGAACTGAAACCTCATGCTGCAGCTTGCTGTGTATGGTAGGGACAAAGCCAGCTCTAGGTTTTTTGCTGCCCCCCCCCCACCCCAGCTCTGGCCCCCACCTGCACCCCCTGCTGCCCCAGCCTTGGGCTCTCCCCCCACCCACATCTCCTGCCACCCCAGCCCTGGGCTCTTCTTCCCCCCCCACACACCCGCACCCCCTGCTGCCCCAGCCCTGGGGTCTCCCCTGCCCACACCCCCTGCCACCCCAGCTCTGGCCCCCACTGCACCCCCCTGCTGCCCCAGCCCTGGGGTCTCCCCTTCCCACACCCCCTGCCACCCCAGCTCTGGCCCCCACCTGCACCCCCCTGCTGCCCCAGCCTTGGGCTCTCCCCCCACCCACATCTCCTGCCACCCCAGCCCTGGGCTCTTCTTCCCCCACACACACCCGCACCCCCTGCCGCCCCAGCTCTGGCCCCCACCTGCACCCCCCTGTTGCCCCAGCCCTGGGGTCTCCCCTGCCCACACCCCCTGCTGCCCCAGCTCTGGCCCCCACCTGCCCCCCCCGCTGCCCCAGCCCTGGGCTCTCCCCCCACCCACATCTCCTGCCACCCCAGCCCTGGGCTCTTCTTCCCCCACACACACCCGCACCCCCTGCCGCCCCAGCTCTGGCCCCCACCTGCACCTCCTGCCGCCCCAGCCCTGGGCTCCGCCCTCCCCCCCCCCGCATCTCCTGCCGCCCCAGCCCTGGGCTCTCCCCCAGAGAAAGAATTGGGTGGACTAAATGGACAGTGCACCTCTCTATCTGAAGCCTAGCAAGGGAGGTACGTGGATCCCACTAGAATTTAAAATGAAAAGTAAGGGAGGGGAGGCTCTACTAGGACCTGGGCAGCTTTAGATACAGTACCAGGCACGTAGGAGGATTTGCACTTCTGAGCCATGGAAGCAGAAATTGGCTTTTTTTTCCAGATTTAGCTAATATTCAGAAAGGGAATCTAGCACCTGCCTTCCAGATTTGAACATCCTCAGAATTCAGGAGTGCTCAAGCTCCATTTGGGCAGCTGTTACTTCATTTCTCCCAAATCAAATATACTGATCCACTGTAACTTGCTGTAGAAAAAGTAGAATAAATTGAGCAAGAAATGCTTCCCAGTGGTTATTAGGACTAGAATTGCTATTTTCAACAGCCATTGTTGTTTTGGTTTTTTTTTTTTTTTAGTTTTAGTTGTTTAAAAGGAAGACAGTGATTGCATTGGCAAATTCCCCATAGAAACAAAGAATGGAACAAAAGAATAATAAAGGCACCTCAACTTTTCCTCGTTTATGTAGGACAGTCTTATCATATGCATCCAGGTATCCTTCAATCACATTGTTCCACTTTACTGCAGTTCTGTAACCATATGGGAACCAATCCTGTCTGTGTTCTGTGCACATCTAAAATTCCTGCTGAATGATCTGCCCTGGGAGCGAGTTACCAGTGACCCAAGCCTGGGGCGGCAGGAGGGTGCAGTTGTGGGGGAGAGGGGGGAAAGAGAGCTCAGCGCTGGGGGGCGGGGAGAGGGGCGGCCAAAATTTTTTTTGCTTGGGGCAGCTAAAAACCTAGAGCTGGCCCTGACTTCCCTGGCTTTTCCAGTCAGTCTGGTCAGCTGGACAGGCATTTGCTGATCATCGGGGATCTGGTGCACATTGCAGAGGTGTTCAAAGGTAGCCAAAAACTCCTCTATATCCTCAGTATCGTTGTAGATGGGACACGTCCTTTCCCAGTTTTTCTCGTGATGGTGGGGAAGCGGAGCACCAGGCGGTGGTGACTTTCTCTGCTCTACCAATACTCATAGCCGAAGGCTGGCCATCTCCTGTTGCATCTGGTGAGCTTTCTCCTCAGCCGCTATACGCTCCATGTGCCTTCTATGAGCCTTTTCCTCCGATTCAGCCATTCTCTCAGCAGCTTCTCTCTCTCTTTCAGCAGCCCTTTCCTTGGCTTCCTTTTTCGTATCCGCGATCTTTTGCTTTTCCAGCAATTGAAAAAGATCTGCTAGATTCTGTTCATGCTCAATTTGCAGTTTATTTGCTGCCTGTTGCATTCTAATTGCTTCTGCAGCTTCTGTAGAGTCAGGTAAGGGCTGTGCTCCTGCCTCCGGATCACTGGCCATTAACAGATCTCTCAGTTCTTGATTTGTAGTTTTCTTTTTAAAGTGTATCCCCTTTTCTGAACACAAATCTTCCAGGGCTTTTTTGCCAAGGCCCTCATATGATCTTTGCTCACCCATTGCAACTGCTCTTTAACCAACCAAACTCTCAGTACCAAAATTCCAATTTGGATAGCATGGGGTTCTGACCCAAAGCTTAATTGACCTGGTTCTGTAGCTCCTAGCACGACTACGCCACTGTAACAAAGCGGCCTTTGGCGGGACACTACTGAGAGTATCAATTCAGGACAAATTGCTTAGAGCAGGGCAGTTGCAGCCCAAGGCTGGGGTTCCTTCACTACTAAGGCACAGAAAACCAGCCCAACAGAGAGGATTTCAGTTTCACCCCACTGGCTAACCAGAAGTCATACAAGCAATTCCTCAGACACTCCAGTTTCCCAGGATCACCACCAGCGCCACTCCTTATGGGGACGAATGGTTATGAAAACCAACATCCCAGTAAAAGAACAAAGGTTCTCCCAATCCCAAAGAAGCAAGCTCCAGACCTAGGTCAATATACCAGTCAGATTTTACCCACAAATCACGTTGTTGCCAATCCTTTAGAATCTGAAATCTAAAGGTTTATTTATGTAACCCTTCTGCCCATCTAAGTTAGCAGCAACAAGGGCCGGGTTCTGTATCTAGGGGTTCCGTTTCAATACCGCAATGCAAAACCGGCTCGAGCCCCCACCCAGTGATCTGGGACAATTACATACCACCCTCTGGGTGCCTCTAAGAGGCAATACTTCCCCTCTTGCAAGCACGGAGTCTGAGTGTAGCAGAAAATGTTTAATAACATGAGGTAAACAACATCAGCATTAAACTGGGAAAACACCACAAACAGCATTCATAACACAAACCATGAGCAAAAAAAAACCCACCCCAGCAAATTGGGCTGTGTCCTTTCCCTTTGGTTCTTGAATCCAGCAACCCAAAAATCACCCAGAGTCCCTGAAGTCCAACACCCCCCAAAGTCTCTTGGGTCCAGCAACCACCCAAAGTCCCAAAAGTCCAACAACCCCCAAAGTCTCTGTCCCTGGTCAGTGCAGCCCCAGAGTAAAAGGGGGCACGCAGGGTGTTAAGGGGCACCTTACGTGATCCGAGGCCGGCCGGCCGTCTCTCCATGGGGTTCTGCCACAGCCTGCACCACGAGCCAGTCCACTTCCTGCCATCCCACAAACTGCTCCGCTCACCAACCTGTGAGTCACTCCGGCCATCCCCGCAAACAGCTCCGCTCGCCATTCCTTGGGCCACTCCAACCCACCCCACAAGGCTCCGTGCTACTCGCTGCTCCTCCAGTCGTCCCCACAAATTGCTCCACCAGCTGCTTAGCAATATAGCTTCAGGCTCCCCCTCTAGTTAACAGCACTCAGTGATCTCCACTCTTAGTAACTTTAGCTCTTTTTGTGATTTCAGCTCTTAGCAAGTATCAGAGGGGTAGCCGTGTTAGTCTGAATCTGTAAAAAGCAACAGAGGGTCCTGTGGCACCTTTGAGACTAACAGAAGTACTGGGAGCATAAGCTTTCGTGGGTAAGAACCTCACTTCTACAGATGCAAGGCTCTTAGCAATTTCAGCTCATAGTGGGGGAGCCCCAGTACTAGTGCACCATTGGCCTAAAGTGAATTCAGCTCAAAAGCCTCTAACTAGACTCCTAATAGAATCAAAGTTAGCTCTGACATTCAACAGTGGAAAAAAAAGGTATTGCAATTGGTGTTTCAAACCAAGGGGGGGGGGGGGGGGCATACCATCAGGTACAAACATCTTCCCTGTATTCTCTCCATTCACTGGGTTTTGTAACCCATGCCCCTTGTCAAGCAAGTGCTACTTAGGTAATGGGGAAGGACTCACTCAGTCCTTCTGTCATACAACAGTTCCATTGGCCTTGATTCACAGAATCAGGGTAACAAAACTTTATTCTTCCTGCCCCAATAACAGAGAAACTGGGGATCCCACACCAGCCAAAGTAACCACTTTGAGTTGCTGTTGTTTCACGCCTGGCGGGTGGGTGTGCCTATGCAAACAAGATCAGCCCCTGGAGTTCTTTTCCACACTCGCCATAATTCACCACCAGGTGTCAGGGTAGAGCTCATCCGGACTCTGCTTACATCTAAATAGTCTAAAAATGGACTGGAAGCTGTAAGCATTTAAGTTTCTCTTTAGTGCACAATATCACTATCGTAAGAAAAAATTATTTAACTAAGAATATCAACGTTATTAATACTCTTTTGAATATGGAAACAACCATACACTGTTTGATCAATAACCCTCAAAAGCAAATACTTTCTAAAATTAAAACAAATATAGCCCCTTCTTTTGCGATGTTCTTCAGGAGGCAGCAAACACTTTTAGTCGTTGTTTGGTTCTTGAAATGAAGTCATCCAGGGGACTTGCAATGTCCAATTCAGAGGTAAAATTCTTATGAACGTGCAGAAATGCCAAGTGATTTAGACGTACTTGGCCCATTGTCATTCGCAAACAATTTTTCAGTCGGTGCAAGCAACTGAATGATCGCTCAGCAGTGCAGGTCAGGGCCGCCCAGAGGATTCAGGGGACCTGGAGCAAAGCAATTTTGGGGGCCCCTTCCATAAAATTTTTTTCCAATACTATAGAATACTATATTCTCGTGGGGGCCCCTCCAGGGCTCGGGGCCTGGGGCAAATTACCCCCCTTACTCCCTCCCCGGGCGGCCCTGGTGCAGGTTGTAGTCGGAATTGTGTAGAATAATTTCAGGAGAATTGTAACTTCTGACAACATGTCACTCAAGTCTTCATTTTGTTTTAGAAATTGCTTCACTTCACTCACTGAATTAAGCTGGCAATTTCTTGATCTGCAAATATCACTCAACATTTCTAAATGAAGAAATAGTTTCTCCGTATTAATGTCACCATGGAAAGCTTCACTTATTGGGACAATGTCCTGTTTCGAGCCATTTGCTGCCTCAGTTATAAGCTTCTCCAATTTTACTGCAAATGTAAAGCTTTCTGTGGAAAAGCTCTGTTCAATGGCAACTTTGCAAGCATCAATGATCTCAACATATATTTGATGAAAATACTCTTTGGGGTCGCTGAAGGTGTGAGGAAGGCTTCCATGGTTGAACCATCTCGGTGGCTTGCGTTTTCTTGGGAGTGTAGGATCATCTAAATAAAGATTTCTTGCCTTCTCTATTGTTGTTTCCCAGAAGTGATTGTATGATGAGTCGGTGCGCATCCCACTCAACACCTCTTGCAACAGGCCAATTTTCTTCATAATGCTTGTCAATGACACACTTGGGCTTTGAATTTTTGCATTAGCTTCTTCTACAGGACCCATGGCTTTCACAAGAACTGTTAGTGTAAAGTACGTTGAAAAAGATTGAAGTTGCTTCGAGAATCCACGACATTTTAAGCCAAATTCATCGGAAGAGTAATTAAAAGTTCATCTAGGCAGTTCATCATGGCCTTGTAGTTGTGGAGCAGTGATTTAATTCTACTGATCCTTAAGGTCCATCTTGTTGGGCACAATGGTCGTAAAGAAGTTTCCCCTTCACTCTGAAACTCGCTGAATGCTGCCATACGTTTTGGTGACTCCTTGAAGGCACTGATGAGATCTTTCACCATCAGAAACATATAACGACACT
>NW_027052710.1:947279-958279 GCF_011386835.1 Chrysemys picta bellii
GATCCAAACCAGGATCTGGCTCCAAATTCACAGCTGGCCCCTTCCCCCGATCTGGAGCAGCCCGCATCGTGTGGGGGTGGTTGATTTCACAAGAGAGGGGGCTTCCCACAGACTCTCCAACTCCCTCACTGTGACCAAGTGGGACTGTTCTTAATGTTTCCTCTGAATACTGGAGGGGTGCCTCAGTTTCCCCTATGCATTTCTTAAGTCTCTAGGTGGGGGGATAAAGGCCAGTGTGCATAAATGGCCGACACTCTGTCTCCTGGCAACTAATGGCCGGGGCCCTTCCCCCCTGCAAGGGGATAGCTAAAGGTGTTGGAGAACAAAGAGATCAGGTGACCTCCTGGCCCAGGAAAGAGACAAAGGCCAGAGAGAAGGGGCTGGAGAGTTTCAGTTTGGAGCTGGCTGGGGACGAGGAGTGAAGTGCAGATGTGGGTGTCTGGCTTACTGCCCCCCAACTCCCTCACTGTGACCAAGTGGGACTGTTCTTAATGTTTTCTCTGAATACTGTAGGGGTGCCTCAGTTTCATCTATGCATTTCTTAAGTCTCTAGGTGGGGGGATAAAGGGGCACTTGGTAGACATGCGCCGCCCAGCCAGGAGCCCGGGGAAGGCTCGATGTGGCTGGCGATGCAATGGAAAAGCAGAGGCGGGCAATAGAAGATTCTCCTACCTGGAATCAGGGGTGGGCAGAAGCCAGCGTGTATATGGGCCACCCACTTTCTGCTACCAGTGGCGGAGCTGAAACGGCCGGATCAGCTTTCCCAGCGGCACGTGCCAGCTCTCGCTCTGCCAGAGCCAAGCCTGGCAGTGAGGGGATGAGGCTTTGGCAGCCAGCAGGGGGCATGTCACAATAGGCAGGCGAGTCACAAGCCAGCCAATGTGTGACTGCCCAGCCCTGGGATGCCCCAGCCCAGATTAGTTTTGGCCTGGCCGGGGCTTTAGAGCCTGTCCTTCCCCACCCAGAGCAGACTGTCAAAGGCCAAACCCCTCTCACCACCAGCTGTGTAGCTCCCCCTTGCTTTTGGTCTGTCTTAGGCACCATCCTGGCCCTCATCCCCGTGGCATCAGAGCACTGTCCAACCTCGATTGCATTTATTCTAACCGCCCCCTGCAGGGCACGGCCTGGCTGCTACCTCCACTCAACAGACAGGGAACTGCAGCACAGAGGGAATAAGGGATTTGCCCGAGGCCACGCAGAGCATCTGTGGCAGAGCTGGGAAATGACCATGGGTCTCCTGGGTCCCAGGCTGGCACCTTCTCTTCCAACCTCCTGCCCCCTTTGTCCCTGGTTCAGTGGGAGCTGTGAGAGCTCTCTGGGGCACAGAAGCTGGCTGGTGCCCAGATGGGAACTACATTGCCTATTGCACATATCTCGCTTTTCCCAAACATTGAGTCTGCTGCTGCAACCATCCCAGGGCCAGCCAGGATCCTTGCAGCTGGTCAGTGCTCAGTTTTGAACTGTGCTAAGTAGGGAAGACAAAATAGATCTTCCATCACTAGCGCAGCTCTGTGTTACTGGGGACTCACTGCTGGCTCAACCCAACCAGCCCTCCTCACACGGAGCCTGTAAATCCTCCAGCCCTGCTGTTCTCCTTTGTATTTCGCCAGTGCCCAGAGGGCTCAGTCCCGGATCAGGGCCCCGCGGTGCTAGACATTGTACACACACAGCCCGATTCCCCCCACGCTGGGTCTCCTGAATGGCTCCTGCCCGAAGGCGGGACGGCTCTATTCCTCACCTAATGTCTCTTGCTGGCAGAGATGCTCTGAGAGACGTCTACGCTCTGGGTCTCTGGGCTTCCCGGGCTGGGAGGCAAGCGTGGCTGTCTCCGGGCGGTTCTGCTGACTCTCCAGCAGCTGCACTTCAGGTGTCCTAATGCAGCCCTAGTCCTCTCCAGCGCTCAGGGGCACTGTCCTGGCATCGGACTGTCCTGGTAAATAGAACAATGGCTCCTGGCAACCTGAGAATGCCTGTTCCCACGGCAACCTCAGTGCCATTCCCTATGGAAGTGATGGTGTCAGCAAAGGTGATGGAGGTGGTCAGGCCTAGTGGTTGGAGCTGGACTCAGGGGGCGGGGCAGGGCATGGGTGGAGCAAGGCTGGAGCGAGACCAGGGCTGGAGTAGGACTAGGAACAGGGCTGGAGTAGCTCAGCCTGTTGCCTGTGTCAGGCAGGAGCGAGTTCCTGGCCCTGGAGTGATGTGGAGCAGACTGAGCTGCTGCTGTGAGACTGATCTACCTGCTCTGGGAGACACAAGGCCAGTTCCTGGCTTGTGGATTAGCTGGAGCCCAGCACAGGAGGGAATCAGCACCTTACAGATGACTCCCGAGACGCTTGGCTCCCGGCCCCGCTGGGTATTGACATGTCAGGTGCAGGGGGCGAGGTGCAGCGCCAGGGAGGAGATTGGGGAGGCAGGAGCACTCAGGTGGGGCTGAGCGGGCAGGTGCTGAGGAGCTGCGGCCGGCTGGCCAGCAGAGAGGAGGAGCAGCAGCTCGGCTCTGGAGGGCCCAGCTGCAGCTCCACACAGGGCGCTGTCAGAGCCTGGCAGGCGGCTGGCTGAAGTGGCACTTTGTGATCTGGCACGGGCGGGAGCTAGCTCCCCACAGCTGAACGCTCCGCAGCGCCGGTGGATTCAAACCAGGATCTGGCTCCAAATTCACAGCTGGCCCCTTCCCCCGATCTGGAGCAGCCCGCATCGTGTGGGGGTGGTTGATTTCACAAGAGAGGGGGCTTCCCACAGACTCTCCAACTCCCTCCCTGTGACCAAGTGGGACTGTTCTTAATGTTTCCTCTGAATACTGGAGGGGTGCCTCAGTTTCCCCTATGCATTTCTTAAGTCTCTAGGTGCGGGGATAAAGGCCAGTGTGCATAAATGGCCAACACTCTGTCTCCTGGCAACTAATGGCCGGGGCCCTTCCCCCCTGCAAGGGGATAGCTAAAGGTGTTGGAGAACAAAGAGATCAGGTGACCTCCTGGCCCAGGAAAGAGACAAAGGCCAGAGAGAAGGGGCTGGAGAGTTTCAGTTTGGAGCTGGCTGGGGACGAGGAGTGAAGTGCAGATGTGGGTGTCTGGCTTATTGCCCCCCAACTCCCTCACTGTGACCAAGTAGGACTGTTTTTAATGTTTTCTCTGAATACTTGTAGGGGTGCCTCAGTTTCTCCTATGCATTTCTTAAGTCTCTAGGTGGGGGGATAAAGGGGCACTTGGTAGACATGCGCCACCCAGCCAGGAGCCCAGGGAAGGCTCGGTGTGGCTGGCGATGCAATGGAAAAGCAGAGGCGGGCAATAGAAGATTCTCCTACCTGGAGTCAGGAGTGGGCAGAAGCCAGCGTGTATATGGGCCACCCACTTTCTGCTGCCAGTAGCGGAGCTGAAACGGCCGGATCAGCTTTCCCAACGGCACGTGCCAGCTCTCGCTCTGCCAGAACCAAGCCTGGCAGTGAGGGGATGAGGCTGTGCCAGCCAGCAGGGGGCGTGTCACAATGGGCAGGCGAGTCACAAGCCAGCCAATGTGTGACTGCCCAGCCGTGGGATGCCCCAGCCCAGACTAGTTCTGGCCTGGCCGGGGCTTTAGAGCCTGTCCTTCCCCACCGGGGTCATGGGAGGGATCTGTGACGGGATGGATCACAGAAACCCTGTGGGAGCTGCCACCTGATGTGCCAAGACTACCTCTGCTCCTGTTTTCCCTGCCAGCTCAGGGCTCCAGCACCCTGTGTTGCTGAGCCAGACACTCCCGTCTGCTCCAACAAAGACCCAGGGTCTGAATTACTTGCCCCAAAGCTGCAGGTTTACCTGAAAGCAGCTCACAGAAGTGTGCTTGTCTTTAGCACTCAGATGCCCAACTCCCAATGGGGTCTAAACCCAAATAAATCCGTTTTACCCTGTATAAAGCATATGCAGGGTGAACTCATCAATTGTTCGCCCTCTATAACACTGATAGAGAGATATGCACAGTTGTTTGCTCCCCCAGGTATTAATACATACTCTGAGTTAATTAATAAGTAAAAAGTGATTTTATTATATACAGAAAATAGGATTTAAGTGGTTCCAAGTAGTAACAGTAAGTCACCAAGCAAAATAAAATAAAATGCACAAATCTATGTCTAATCAAACACTGAATACAGATAAGATCCTCACCAGTTCTAGAATGCTCCCTTTTACAGACTAATTTCCTTTTAGCCTGGGTCCAGCAATCACTCACACCACTTTGTTCCAGTTTCTTCCAAGTATCCTGGGAGGTGGGGAGGCTCCCTCTTTATCCAGCTGAAGACAAAATGGAGGGGTCTCCCACGGGTTTAAATAGACTTGCTCTTGTGGGTGGAGACCCCCCTCCTCACTCCTATGCAAAGTCCAGCTCCAAGATGGAGTTCTGAAGTCACCTGGGCAAGTCACATGTCCATGCATGACTCACAGTCTTTACAGGCTGAAGCCATTGTCCATATGATATCTTGTATGTCTCCAGGAAGACTTCTTATGTGAATTGGAGCATTCCAAGATGCATTGTTCCCCAAGTGCTTCCTGATCGGGTCTTTAACCTTGCGAATTCCTTCCTAAAGAAGCTGACCAAATGCTTCACAAAGCTTACTTAGAAATCAAGCAAGTATACGGCCAATATTCTTAACCTCAAGTACAAACTGATATATGTGTACTAATAGGATGAATAGATCTAGTAGACCATAACGTTTATAGAGATATGTTACATGGCACAGGCTGCACAAACCCTATTCCAGTTATGTCATATTTCCATAAAGCCTTATGGGAGGCTCAGGATCAGCGTCTTGTTAAACCAGTGTAACTCTAAGTATAGGCAAGGCCTAAATTACAGCTTGACCAGAACCGGAGCTTGCATAGATTGATCCACAAAATCAGACAGCTGTGTCTGGGCCCCCGCATTCTCCTAGTTTGGACCAAGCAGATTTTAGTGCAAGAGAGACAACAGCCCATCAGCGGTTCTCAAACTTCATTGCACCATGACCCCCTTCTGACAACAAAAATTACTACATGACCCTGGGCGGGGGGCAGAGCACTCAGGCTTCGGCTTCAGTCCTGGGTTCAGGCGAGTCTAATGCTGGCCCTGGCCACACCATTAAAATGGGCTTGCAACTCACTTTGGGGTCCTCCCGACCACAGTTTGAGAACAACTGGCCCAGATTATTCCACTCTCGTGAAAATACCAGAGTATGCAGGCTTGAAATTGACTTTCTATGAGCTGCCAGGATAATAAGGCTTGATTGCTTGAATCTTTCAAAATAAATTGCTAATAATTTCAGAATACATTCAACCAAACCGGGTATTAATGCAAAGACTCTTGTATTGCAAAATACAAAACATACAAAGAGCGATCAAGAGCCTAGATATCGGAAAGAAAACAATGCCAACCAAACCCCCTTGTTGTACAATAAAATAATGACTACCCAGAAAATTGTTGTTATTAAAGAACAGTGTCAGAACGCAGCTCCCAGCAGGACTTTGTCTGGGGGGATAAGGTAAGTGCCTATTGCAGGGTTCTGTCCTCTGAAGGGGTTGATTTTGGACACAGCTGGAGACAGCATCTAGTACCAGAAGGAGCTTTGGTTTGATCCGGTCTGGTGGTATGTTCCTTTATAATATTGGGTTACAGACGAGTAGAAAGTGCAGAACAGCCTTTGTTTATTTCCCCGTTAAATAAAATGGCTTAAGGCATTTGAGGCAGTGAAGCCTAGCAGATGAGCTCAGGTGACCCGAAACCTCCCCTCCCCGTGCCTCAGTTTCCCCATCTGTAAAATGGGGGCAATGATACTTCTCTCCTTTGTAAAGTGCTTCGAGATCTACTGAAGAAGAGCGCTAGATGAGAGCTGGGGGTTGTTATACATAAAGAGCTCTATGGCAGCCATCACCTTTCACCAGAGCCTGCTGAAGTCCGTGGGAATCTCTCCATTCACTTCAGTGGGCTCTGGCTCAGGGTTTCATTTCAGTCAGTTACAGCATCTCCTTTTGGCAGTCCCACCTCCAGCAAGCCAGCAGTAACTTTGCAGGGAAACAACCAGCGTCGCGTTGCAATGGTAACAGTAGGGGGCGCCACTGACAATTGGACAGTGTCTGGGCAAGAGCTGCCTCCTCTTGCTCTCCAAAGTAGGGTTACCATATTTCCACAAGCAAAAAAGAGGACACCGCGGGGGGGGGGGAGCCCCGCTCTAGCCCCGCCCCTGCCCTGCCCCCATCCACTCCCTCCCACTTCTCACCCCTGATTGCCCCCCTCAGAACCCCCAACCGCTCCTTGTCCCCTGACTGCCCCCTCCTGGGACCCCTGCCACTAACTGCCCCCTAGAACCCCACCCCCTATCTAAGCCGCCCTGCTTCTTGTCCCCTGACTGCCCCCTCCTGAGAACCCCCTACGACCCTACCTGTCCCCTGACTGCCCCGACCCTTATCCCCACCCCCACCCCATATTCACACCCCCACCCCCAGACAGACCCCCAGGGACTCCCATGCCCTATCCAACTGCTCCACGGCCCCTGACAGGACCCCCAGAACTCCTGACCCATCCAACCCCCTCTGCTACCTGCCTCGACGCCTCTCCACACCCCTGCCCCCTGACAACCCCCCCAGAACCCCAGACCCATCTAACCCCCCCTGCTCCCTGTCCCTGACTGTCCCAACCCCTCTCCACACCCCTGCCCCCTGACAGCCCCCCCAGAACCCCAGACCCATCTAACCCCCCCTGCTCCCTGTCCCTGACTGTCCCAACCCCTCTCCACACCCCTTCCCCCTGACAACCCCCCCAGAACCCCAGACCCATCTAACCCCCCCTGCTCCCTGTCCCTGACTGTCCCAACCCCTCTCCACACCCCTGCCCCCTGACAGCCCCCCCAGAACCCCAGACCCATCTAACCCCCCCTGCTCCCTGTCCCTGACTGTCCCAACCCCTCTCCACACCCCTGCCCCCCTGACAGCACCCCCCCCCCAAACTCCCAACCCATCCAACCCCCCCTCCCTGTCCCCTGATTAGGGCCGGCTTTAAAGAGCCCAGGAATCGGGCTGCACTCCGGCTGGAGCTCCGGCAGGGGTTGCGCGGCTTGGGGCCGGGCCGGAGGTGCTCGGCCGGGGCTGGGCCGGCGTGCTCGGCCGGAACCAGGGCCAGTGCTGCTGGGGCCTGAGCCGGGCTGGGCCCGGGCCGGCGCTGCTGGGGCCCGAGCCGGGCCTGGCCTAGGGTGCTCGGCCGGTGCCGGGCTGGCACGCTCAGCCGGAACCGGGGTCGCCGCACTGGGGCCGGAACCGGGGCCAGAGCCGCTGGGGCTCGAGCTGGGCCAGAGCCGCTGGGGCCGCCGGGCGCCCCTCGGCCTGGGCCGCGCCTCCCCGGAGCTCTCCTCCTCGCGCCCCCCCCCCTGCCCCAGCTTACCTGCTGCTGCCTCCCGCCTGCCCCTGCTTCTTTTCAGACTTCCCGCAAAGATCTGATTGGCGGGAAGCAGGGGAGGGGGAGGAGCAGGGGGCGGAGCGTTCAGGGGAGGGGAGGAGGGGGAAGACAGCTGCGGGGCTGGACAGCATGTTAAGACTGCAGGGGATTGGGGGAGCCGGGAAGGGGCTTTGGGTAGCCAGCGGCGCTTGGCCGCCGGTTTTCTGTCTATAAATAGCCGACTGGGGGGAAATCCCGGACATTTTTAGATTTTTAAAAATCCCCCCTGGAGAGCTATTTATAGACCGAAAAGCCAGACCTGTCCGGGGAAATCCGGACATATGGTAGCCCTACTCCAAAGGAGCCTTGGAAATGAAACTGGAGAATCTGCTTGACTGATCAGTACCAAGGCTGCCCCAGCCTAAGGGGGAAAATGACAGCATGAGCAGACGATTGCCCTCCCCCCAGCCCCCGGAATGGGTGATGGTTTGGGTTTGAAACTGGCCTCTGCACCTGCCTGTCTCTTGACTCCTACCAAACCCCTCTCCACTTGAGTCCTCCTGCGCTCAGCTAATCCCAAGTCCTGCCACATCCCCTGCCCGCTTCCCATGCAACCGAGGGGCCGAGTTCTTCAAAGAACTTCACTCCGTCTCCCCACCACCATCATCCCCATCTTCCCACCCAGCTGCAGAGCTCAGCCTGTTCTCCTTTATTCCCGGTAACCGCTCTGCGCCCTAGATCACAGAGTGCGCTCCCCCTTTAACAGCGGGCCTCGCGGTTAGCACGTCTCTCTTCCAAGTTCTGGCCCTTTAAAGAGATGTTGTTCCCAGGGGGGTTCTGGGAATTGTAGGCTGCTGCAAGGCATGCTGGGAAGGAATGCCAGGCTATATAAATAGCAATCCTCTCTCAGGGTATCTCTACACTACAAGTGCTACAGTGGCACAGCCGTAGTGTAAACGCAGGATAGTGACAGAGGTGGTTTTTCCTTCACTGTAGTAAATCCACCTCAGCGAGAGGCATTCGCTAGACCGACAGAAGAATTCTTTCATCGTCCTAATGGTGTCTATGCTGGCTTAACTACATAGCTCAGGGGGTGTGAATTTTTCACACCCTTGAATGACATAGCTTGGTTGATCCAAGTTTTAGGTGTAGCCCAGGTCTCAGACAAAAGAGGTGACAGAGAAGCTAGGCTTTTTGTGGGGTTTCCCCTGTAGGAAAGGGAGGCTAGCTTCGGTGGGGGGGATTCTGCCAAACAGAGCTAGAGGAGTACCCAGCCCAGGCAGCACTGCTGAACAGGCTGTGAAGAGGCTTCGCTGGACCCTGGGAAGTGATGACAGAAAAGACTAGGGATCGTAGAATACTTCTGTGGGCTGGAGGTCCAGTGTATCCACCTGTCTCTGGTCAGGTGTCCCAGACTATGGCTTCCAGAGATGGTGGGAGGAAACTCCCCTTTTCAAGGGGAAAGAGTAGGGCAGATCCTGGGAGAAAGGCTATTGACCTTGGGGAGGGATGTTTTGTATGGACTGTCCTGCCCCTGCAAGATGAGAATGCTCACTGATTTGACTGCAGGGCCAAATCACCCTACCAGCCTGGGGAAACTGAGGCAGTGGCTCCACCTCCATGCTGGAGAGGTATGATGGTTGTTATATGGGTACTCCCTCTACTTTATTTACTGCACAGGCAGATGGTCCTATCTGCATCTTCTGTAAGGTGATGAGAGACGTGTGTTACTGTGTTTTAGTCTATAAAAAAAGCCAAGCGACACAGTGGTATGGCATCCTATGGAAGTTCCTGCCCCTAGAACCAGCCCTGACTGTGGCAGAACCAGTGGCTCCCTGGGTGTGGCCTGAGTGGATGACTAGACATGTCAGCACAAGCCTGTTGTGCCTCTGAGCAGGACAGCAGGATTAAATATTAGTCTATCATGGGGCCAGGGGTCAGCAGCATGACCCTAGCCCTCAGCCCAGGGGAGACCATCCATCAGGGCCAGTAGCCCTCTTTTTGGTGATTTGTTCCTCAAAAACATTTCTTATACCCTGTAACTTCCTTCTTGTACTTTCTCCTCCTCTCTACGGTTTCACTCTGGCTGGATTTCCGCTTGCTGAACGACACCCACTGTGCCCAACAATCTCTTGAAGCTCGACTTCAAGGCAGTCTGACTTGTTTCCTAAGAACGGCCATAATGGGTCAGACCAATGGTCCATCTAGCCCAGTAGCCTGTTTCCAGCCCATGTCAGATGCTTCAGAGGGAATGCACAGAACAGGGCAATTCCTGCTTCACTTTCTCTATAGGGGCATGCATGGACTCTCTTCTAGTCGCCCTCTTCTGTTGTAAGGCCTTCTCTAAACACAGAAGTTGCATCGGTTTGAAAAACTGATTTAGTTAATCCAGTGCAAATGCCTGTGTGGACAAAATATATTTATTTAAAACTAGTTATATTGACTTAACTTGCATCCGTAAACCTACCAGCACAAGTTAACCTGATGTAGGTTTAAACGCAAACCTACATTAAAAGGACATTAAGGTTTCAAAAGCAAGCACTCAGAAGTTAGGCAATGCTAGAATTAAGGCTGCCTATGCAACCTTAATTTGGTCTGTTGTGCATGTGCATACACGCTACAATACAATTTTTAATGACATGATCACATACTTTTTTCCCCCACAGAACCCGGCCTCATTCAATGCACACGCTGAGCCTGCTCTGGGAATGAATCAGGCCTGTGTAGCTAAGCAGGCCATCTTGACCACTTTGATGTTCTTTTAACATAGTTTTGTATGTGTAACTTCCTAGCTGGTTTTAAAAGCAAATTGACAAACTATATTCCATCATATGGACAGGTATGTGGTTCATCAGCAGGGCTGGCACCTTCAAATCTACTGCACAGACCTCTCCCACTTGAGGTAAGGGAGGATCTGAAAGCAGTAGTAGGTGTTTCTCCTCTATTTGAGAGGCAGAAAACATTGCAAACAAGATGCAAGAACTAAAGTTTGTATTCATGTTGACCATGTGGAACGAAATGTTACAACACTTTTACCACACAAGTCAAGCTCTCCAAGAAAAAGAATTGGATTTGTGCAGACCTCTGTCAATCATTAGCAGACCACTTACACACTTTGAGGAATGATTTGGAAAGATTTGAAGACATATCAAAAGATATCTTGCCTGATACTAATGACAAAGAAGCCCAGTCCCACAAGCCAATCAGGGAAAAACAAGCAAATGATAGCAGTGCAACAGAAACAGCATTGGATCCTAGAGTCAAATGTCGTGTATCTACTTACTACGCTATAATTGATACACTTGAAGCTCATATGAAGAGGAGAGGTGAAGTGTACAAAGAAGTATCAAGTAGATTTTCTTTTCTAAACGATATGGACTTATCTGACAAACAATATTCACAAGGTTCCCAAAAGCTAGTTGACTCAGACCCTGTTGACTTGAATATGAATCTCTGTGGAGAAGTATGGCAGTTCCACTGTTATATGCGCGCAAAGTTTAATGAAACAGGAAAAATGAAATTCAGTCACATTGATCTTCATGACACAATATTGAAAGCCGGAATACAATGTGTATTTCCAAATGGAGAGATCGCACTACGTATTTTTCTAACATTGATGATTACTAACT
>NW_027052710.1:958779-969779 GCF_011386835.1 Chrysemys picta bellii
GGCGTTTCTTCCCTCGCAATCACTGTCATCTCCTGCCTGGTTACTCCTGGCCATAAAACCACCAGGCTCTGTGGGAAATCCACCCCACCCAGGGCCAGCACCTTGGGAACAACCCAGCGTTGGCGGAGCACGACCCACTGGGACAGCGGAGGGGACTATTCCGTCTGGAGAGGCCCCAGGGCCCTGCCCTGCCAACGGCCCGATCCAGGAGCCAGGCCTCAGCGCCCACCCAGTCACGGCCCCGTGAGCGGCTCTCCAGACCCCCGCAGGTGCAGGGGCTGGCACTCACCTCCTGGGTTTTCCTTCGCAGCACGATTTCCTGCTGCCGCTTCTGAGACTCCAGCGCCCGGATCTGAAACTGCGCGGGAGAGAAGCCGAGCCTCAGTCGACTCCTGAGCGGGCGTGAGCCGCTAAAGAGGAACCCAGGGTCTGGGGTAGAACCCATGGCAGCAATGGAGGCCAGCATGTGGGATGTTCTCAGTGCAGGCCATGGGCCAGATTTTGATCTCACCAGCAGCGGTGTAAAACCTGGATTTATTCTGCTGTAACCGATGGCAGCACTGTGGCATTTGTACCTGCCCTGAGCAGCAACCAGAGATGCAGGAGGAAGCAATCACCTCCTCTGACCTGGGGAAGGCGGAACCTGCCACCCCACCAGGTGCTGATCTCAAGGGATGGACAGACAGATGGACATGTGGTTGGGAGAGGGGACGTGCTGCGCCTTCAGCAGGGGGAGGAGTCCCCAGACAGACAGTGGGGTGGCTGGTTTCTGCACAGGGTGCCCAGCACACAGCTCCCCAACCAGGCAGGGTTTTACACTGTTCTATGCTGCCGGCCCCATTCCTGGCTTCACAGGACCTGCAGGCCTTGGCCAGCCAGTGGCCCAACACGGGCTCTGAAAGGAGCGGGCCTGGGTGCCAAGCCGGGCACTGATCCCAGCGGCCGGGCACCCGGGAGAGCTCTAACACACTGTCGAGCAGAGGTAGGGCAGGACTGAACGTGGAATGTTCTTGATGCAGGTGACGGCTGGATTCACATCGCAGCAGCAGCAGTGTAAATCTGGAGCGACTCCGCTAATGTCAATGCAGTTACTCCAGATTTACAACGAGCGTAATAGAGAGTGGAATCTGGTCCTCTGTTGGTGCAGCGCTTGCTCCAGATTTCCCATCACCTTGCTCAGCCATCCCTGCGGCTCAGCCACAGCTTTGCAGGGCTCCCCTGCTGCCCCATATCCCGAATGGCCCCACTCCCTGTCTCAGCCCTGCCCCGTCACAGGGGCTCCCCTGCCCCTGCCCCACCCTGCGTCAGGGGCTCTGGGTGCAGGCTGGCTCACCCAGGTAACTGCTCACCTGTGCACAGGGGAGGGGACCTGACACATCATGCATCAGCGAGGGCTCTCCAGCACCCTCCCCATCTGGTCCCGAGGAGCCTGGCTTGGGGCATCTCCCCAGGAAAGGCCCAGACCCCTTGGAGAACCCGCACTCCCCGCTGCACCCTGGCCAGCTGGTGTGGGAGCTCAGAGCCGAGTGAGGGGCACAGGCCCCAGCCAGAGTTGCCCTCTCTGCAGAGCCCTGGCGAGGAGCTGGGTTCTCACCTCCTGCCTGCGCTGCTCCTTCTTCAGCTGGGCGATCTCCCGATTCCGCTTGGTCGCCGCCAGCCGCCTCCACTGCTGCTCCTCCCGCATCTGCTTCATCAGTACCACCTGAGGGCCCCCCGACAGCCACACCCAGCATAAGGAGTGTGCACAAGGGGCTGTGCCCATCCACCGCCCCTCCCCAGTTTGAAGAGCTAGCACAAGCGGGCCATGCCCCTCCAGCCCCCTCCTCCTCTGCCCAGCCAGGTACCTTCGCCTTCTTCATCTCTGCCACCTCAGCCTGCAGCTTCTTGAGCTCCCGCTCATAGCGCGACTGGTTCTTGAGCAGGCGAGCGTGTTCCTTCTGGGCTGCCTGCAGCTTCTGCAGGTCCCGATTCATCTCCTTCAGCCGCTTCTCGTAGTCCGCCTTGATCTTATTGGCCTTCTCCTCCGTGTAGCATTCCATGGTGCCTGGAGGGGGTGGCGCAGAGCCGCTCAGAGTGTCAGGCTAGGCCGAGCCCATCACGCTCCATCCCATCCAGCTGCCCCCTGGACCCACCAGGCCCCCAGGGAAAGCACCCTCAGTGGGGGGCACTTTAGATTAACTCTTGGCCTCCAGGGACAGGCCTGCCTGGTCCAGCAGCTCAAGAGATGTTCAATGGCCGAGTAGCCCAGACCAGTCATTGCCTGCAAGCCAGAACCATGGGCCTATTTTAGACCAATAACCCCGTCAGCAGAGCAGTGCCAGGCATGTGCCAGGGACAGCACCGCTCCAGGGACTGGGTGCACACTGTTCTCCTCCAGGCAGCCATTGCTGTTCAGCCCAGAGGGGGATGCTGCTGAAATGAGTTTGGTGGGACTCAGCTGGGGGCAGGTGTCTCAATCACTAAAGTCTCAGTTATAGCATCAGCTGCCCCCCTCGGGGAAGATGCCCAGGACTGAAAAGCCCTGGAGATGGAGCTCTCTGCATGGGCAGGCTATGCTGCTGCTCCTGCATTGGAGAGCCACAGTTTCCTCGCTGGGAGGAAGTCGGGAGCAGCTGGGAGCTTGGCCGCAGATGCCAGGTGGCTTTGCCTCTTTGCCTGGCCGTCTCCCTGACGCGTCAGAGCTTGGAGCTCCTCCGAGGGAAGGGACTTTCCCTGGGCCCTACACCCACTGTCTCCCCATAGCCAGCGGGCTGCACAGCTGGGAGGTCACGGGGTCACCAGGCCCAGCCCTGATCAAGAGGCGGTGTTGGTGTCACTAGGCATAGCTACCAGGTAACTCGGGAGAGTGGAAGGCCAAAAGTGCCGATGAAGCTCTTCTGCTCTGGGCCTACCTGAACCACAGTGACTCCATCTTGTGAACTCTCACCTACTTCTGTGCTAACTACTTACATGCTGAAGCAGAAATGTAAGGGTCAGCTTTTCTAGCAGCTGTAGACTAGCTGTAGTTTTGTTCAAACTAGCAAAACTTGTAGTGATAATGCGGGGGGAAAGCGGGAGGGAAAGACGGGGGAAAACTGCTGTAAACAGGCCTTGCAAGGCCAAGAGATAAGCAGGCGAAGGGAAAGTTTCTAACATGCACACTGTGTACCTGCTGTAATTGTTGTCTGGAAGGGAGGGGTAAGGGTGAAATAGACAAAGGCTTGCACAGAAACTGCTTGGAATATAAAAGGGGAAATTTGTTTGTATTTGTTGCACTTGATTTGAGACATGCTGGTCTCCTAGTGCCATTTCAGAGCTCTGAAATAAACTTGGCTTGCTTTCTCCCCTCGGTGTCTTTATTGGTGCCAAGCACACCGGGCGACGAACCCCTGTTTGCCATCTCGGGGCCTTTTTAGGCAGGCAACAGCGGGACAAGTGGCACACGGCTGAGGAGAAGGCTCGATCCCAGGAGCTGGGAAGCCAGACACTGAGCAGCCAGCGGGAATCTCTGGGGACCGCAAGAGGGACATGGAATGCAGGGGGCAGCAGCCCAGTTTGGGCCTCATTGGGCGCCGGGAGAACCCCAGGGTTTCTCCTGCCAGCGCTGGCTCAGAGGACCCGTGCGATGGGATGAGCAGGGGGGTGGAGGGGGCACTGCCCGTACTGAGGTTCTGCAGCACCCGGTCCCTCTCCAGCTGGGTGTCGCGGATCTTGTTCTGCAGCAGGATCAGCTTCTCCTCGTACTGGTGCTTGAGGGTCTGCAGGCGCCGCTGGCTGTTCTCCAGCTCGTCAGTCAGCTTCTGCTTGATCTCGATCTCGCAGGTCAGGTCGGCCAGATCAGCCTGGAAATTCACCACTAGAGGTGGGGGGAGAGTCAGGCAGCCAGGCAGTCCCGGGGAGGTCAGGAGGAGAGAGCCAGGCAGTCCTGGGCCGGCCTGGAGAGGGGAGGGGCAGTGCCTGGCTCACGGGTCCCCATCTCGGGAGGTATGCTGCCTGCCGGGGGCCCGTATCCGAGACGTTACGGAGGCATTGTCGAGGATTATCCAGCCCTCTGACTACTACCCCATGCTACTCATCCATGTGGGCACAAATGATACTGCGCGGTGTGACACTGAGCGGATCAAGAGTGACTACAGGGCTCTGGGAGTACGGGTGAAGGAGTTTGGAGCGCAGGTGGTATTCTCTTCAATTCTTCCTGTCAAAGGTAGGGGCCCGGGCAAAGACAGATGCATCATGGAGGTGAATGCCTGGCTGCGAAGATGGTGTCGCCAGGAGGGCTTTGGCTTCCTAGACCACGGGATGCTATTCGAGGAAGGACTGCTAGGCAGAGATGGCGTTCACCTTTCGAGGAGAGGAAAGACCCTATTCGGACACAGACTGGCTAACCTAGTGAGGAGGGCTTTAAACTAGGTTCGACGGGGACAGGTGAGCAAAGCCCACAGGTAAGTGGGGAACATGGAGACCGGGGAGATGGGTCGGAAACAAGAGGGAGTGTGGGCTATATTGGCAGAGAGAAAGGAGAGTCAGGACAAAACTGGGAGGAAAGATCAAACCAGTATCTTAGATGCCTATATACAAATGCGAGAAGTATGGGGAATAAGCAGGAAGAACTGGAAGTGCTAATAAATAAATACAACTATGACATTGTTGGCATCACTGAAACTTGGTGGGATAATACACATGATTGGAATGTTGGTGTGGATGGGTACAGCTTGCTCAGGAAGGATAGACAGGGGAAAAAGGGAGGAGGTGTTGCCTTATATATTAAAAATGTACACACTTGGACTGAGGTAGAGATGGACATAGGAGACGGAAGTGTTGAGAGTCTCTGGGTTAGGCTTAAAGGGGCAAAAAACAAGGGAGATGTCATGCTAGGAGTCTACTACAGGCCACCTAACCAGGTGGAAGAGGTGGATGAGGCTTTTTTCAAGCAACTAACAAAATCATCCAAAGCCCAAGATTTGGTGGTGATGGGGGACTTCAACTATCCGGATATATGTTGGGAAAATAACACAGCGGGGCACAGACTATCCAACAAATTCTTGGACTGCATTGGAGACAACTTTTTATTTCAGAAGGTTGAAAAAGCTACTAGGGGGGAAGCTGTTCTAGACTTGATTTTAACAAATAGGGAGGAACTCGTTGAGAATGTGAAAGTAGAAGGCAGCCTGGGTGAAAGTGATCATGAAATCATAGAGTTTGCAATTCTAAGGAAGGGTAGAAGGGAGAACAGCAAAATAGAGACAATGGATTTCAGGAAGGCAGATTTTGGGAAGCTCAGAGAGCTGATAGGTAAGGTCCCATGGGAATCAAGACTGAGGGGAAAAACAACTGAGGAGAGTTGGCAGTTTTTCAAAGGGACACTATTAAGGGCCCAAAAGCAAGCTATTCCGCTGGTTAGGAAAGATAGAAAATGTGGCAAAAGACCACCTTGGCTTAACCACGAGATCTTGCACGATCTAAAAAATAAAAAGGAGTCATATAAAAAATGGAAACTAGGACAGATGACAAAGGATGAATATAGGCAAACAACACAGGAATGCAGGGGCAAGATTAGAAAGGCAAAGGCACAAAATGAGCTCAAACTAGCTACGGGAATAAAAGGAAACAAGAAGACTTTTTATCAATACATTAGAAGCAAGAGGAAGACCAAAGACAGGGTAGGCCCACTGCTCAGTGAAGAGGGAGAAACAGTAACAGGAAACTTGGAAATGGCAGAGATGCTTAATGACTTCTTTGTTTCGGTCTTCACCGAGAAGTCTGAAGGAATGCCTAACATAGTGAATACTAATGGGAAGGGGGTAGGTTTAGCGGATAAAATAAAAAAAGAACAAGTTAAAAATCACTTAGAAAAGTTAGATGCCTTCAAGTCACCCGGGCCTGATGAAATGCATCCGAGAATACTCAAGGAGCTAATAGAGGAGGTATCTGAGCCTCTAGCTATTATCTTTGGAAAGTCATGGGAGACGGGAGAGATTCCAGAAGACTGGAAAAGGGCAAATATAGTGCCCATCTATAAAAAGGGAAATAAAAACAACCCAGGTAACTACAGACCAGTTAGTTTAACTTCTGTGCCAGGGAAGATAATGGAGCAAGTAATTAAGGAAATCATCTGCAAACACTTGGAAGTTGGTAAGGTGATAGGGAACAGCCAGCATGGATTTGTGAAGAACAAATCATGTCAAACCAATCTGATAGCTTTCTTTGATAGGATAACGAGCCTTGTGGATAAGGGTGAAGCGGTGGATGTGGTATACCTAGACTTTAGTAAGGCATTTGATACGGTCTCGCATGATATTCTTATCGATAAACTAGGCAAATACAAATTAGATGGGGCTACTATAAGGTGGGTGCATAACTGGCTGGATAATCGTACTCAGAGAGTTGTTATTAATGGTTCCCAATCCTGCTGGAAAGGCGTAATGAGTGGGGTACCGCAGGGGTCTGTTTTGGGACCGGCTCTGTTCAATATCTTCATCAACGACTTAGATATTGGCATAGAAAGTACGCTTATTAAGTTTGCGGATGATACCAAACTGGGAGGGATTGCAACTACTTTGGAGGACAGGGCCATAATTCAAAATGGTCTGGACAAATTGGAGAAATGGTCTGAGTTAAACAGGATGAAGTTTAACAAAGACAAATGCAAAGTGCTCCACTTAGGAAGGAAAAATCAATTTCACACATACAGAATGGGAAAAGACTGTCTAGGAAGGAGTACGGCAGAAAGGGATCTAGGGGTTATAGTGGACCACAAGCTAAATATGAGTCAACAGTGTGATGCTGTTGCAAAAAAAGCAAACATGATTCTGGGATGCATTAACAGGTGTGTTGTGAGCAAGACACGAGAAGTCATTCTTCCGCTCTACTCTGCTCTGGTTAGGCCTCAGCTGGAGTATTGTGTCCAGTTCTGGGCGCCGCATTTTAAAAAAGATGTGGAGAAATTAGAAAGGGTCCAAAGAAGAGCAACAAGAATGATTAAAGGTCTTGAGAACATGACCTATGAAGGAAGGCTGAAAGAACTGGGTTTGTTTAGTTTGGAAAAGAGAAGACTGAGAGGGGACATGATAGCAGTTTTCAGGTATCTAAAAGGGTGTCATAAGGAGGAGGGAGAGAACTTGTTCACCTTAGCCTCTAAGGATAGAACCAGAAACAATGGGTTTAAACTGCAGCAAGGGAGGTCTAGGTTGGACATTAGGAAAAAGTTCCTAACTGTCAGGGTGGTTAAACACTGGAACAAATTGCCTAGGGAGGTTGTGGAATCTCCGTCTCTGGAGATATTTAAGAGTAGGTTAGATAAATGTCTATCAGGGATGGTCTAGACAGTATTTGGTCCTGCCATGCGGGCAGGGGACTGGACTCGATGACCTCTCGAGGTCCCTTCCAGTCCTATAATCTATGATTCTATGAATCTATGAATCTATGGACTCTGGCATTGCAGAGGAAAGGAGGCAGATGAGGCAGGACTCAGAGGGGATGGCATCTCGCTCCTGCGGTCTTAGCCTTGCCTGGGTAGCCGAAGGCGAATGCGGGGGGCTGAGGAGGAAGGGACAGAGCTTGGCAGCTAGGCCTGTGCCACTGAGCACCAGCTGAGCCGGACCACCTTAGCACCCTGACTGGCACCTCGTGCACCTCCAGCCAAGACCTGCCCAGCTCACCCTACAGGCCCACTGCAGCCGCCTACCGCCTCCCCAAAAGGGGCACAGCCCTGAGTCACTGCAGATATCCCCGGCCCCAGCCTGAGCACAGAGCTGGGCGCCGTGCCCTCCGAGTTACCCTTCTCCTCCGCATCGGAGTCCGAGTCCACCAGGCTCTCGTCGCTGCCCGAATCCTCGTCCTCATCCTCACAGCCACTCTCCTCCCGCTCCTCCTCCTCCTGGGAAAGAAGCGCAGGGTTAGGGCAGAGATCAGGAGCCTTCGGCCCCTCTCCTATCGTCGCAGGGGCTCAGGCCTCTCCCCATCCGCCACCCCCAGATGTGGGTGAATTAAAGCGATTGCCTCGGAAACCAGTGCCAGGCAGAGGCAGGAGAGAGGAGGTTTGACCCGGGGCCAGGGGCAGGGCTGATCCCTGTGTGCAAAGGGAGTGGGCCATGTCTGGGGAGTTCCCCCCACCCTCCCCGCTGAGATGGCAGCTGAAAATGAAGGACCTGATGAGAACCTCCGGGACGGCTGGGGCAGAGGGGACACGGTTCACGGGACAAAGCCCAGCTGCACGGAAAGGCCTGTGGCTAGTTGCCCTGCCCCACCTGTTGCCAGGGTGTCAGATGGCACAGGGCACTGCCAAGGGGCAGAGAGGACTGTCTTACGCGCCATCCTCGGCCATGCCCTGCCCCCTCTCTCCACACCTAGGCGGGGCCAAACAGCAGCAGACTGGCTGCCCTGTGGGGGGGTGGTCATGGACCCTGCCCCTGCCCCCCGGATCCCCTGCGACTCCCACAGACAGGCTGGGCTTTGCCCCACCTCCCAGGGTGCGGCAGGACACAGCTGCCCCAAGCGCCGGCAAGGCACAGAGAAGGCCGCTGGCATTCTGGCTAGCAATCGGGCTCCCACCCCCCACTCCACGGGGGAAGCCTCCCCCACCTCCTCGTTCTCGTCTGTCTCCTCCCAGTTCTCCTGCTGCAGCTTTGGCCTCTTCTTAAAGGCCTCCTTCTCCAGGCTGCCAGGAAGAGACGGGATGAACCCCAGTGACAGGGGAGCCCTGGCACACGGTCCCCTTAGACCATACATCCCCAACACCCTCCATCTCAGAGCCCTTCAGGAACCCAGCTTCACTGCCCTCCAGAGGGACGGGCCAGGCAGTGTTACCAGATGAGGAGACTGAGGCACAAGGAGGGGAAGGGACTCACCCAAGGTCATGTGGCACGTCAGAGGCAGAGCTGAGAAAAGAACCCAGGAGTCCTGATTCTCTGCTGTATGGCTTTGGCTTCCCAATGATGGGGCAGGACAATGCCTGGACCAGCAGGGCTGATGGGGGCTGGAGGGTGCCAGGGCTGGAAGCCAAGGGAGAAGTGGGCATCCCAATAACTATGGTCCTGCCATAATAATGAAGAGCCAGGGGTGGGAGCACCCAGAACAGCCCCCGCCCTCTGTTCCCAGCAAGGAGTTGGCCATCACCTCTTCCTCCGCTGCCTGGTCTCCTTCTTCAGCTGCTCCAGGTCCTGCTTGGCCCGCCGGAGGACTTCGGTGGCTGCTGAGCGCCCCCAGGCCTGGGCCTGGAGATGAGCCCAGGGAGTACGGGGGCCTGGAGGAGACCCCCGACAGACTCCGGCGGAGCGACTCGTTCATGGCTTCGCTCTCCAAGAGCTTTGTCCTGGGGATCGGAGGGGCTTTTGGTTACGGAGATCTGCTGCCCTGGGCAGATGTCCAAACACCCCAGGGGAAAAGACACCCCCTCCCCCCAACCTCTAAGGAGGGGTGACCGGGAGAGTGTGTGTCTGGAACCTAAACTGCCCTCGCTCAGCTCGGACAAAGGGGCTCAGGGCTCTGCTCCCGGGGAGGGATGCTGCAGAAGCACATCGCAGGGAAGGAAAGCTGGCATGGCCACCACTAACCATCTGCATGCCTCTCGTGGGAGCAAAGAGTCACAGCAGATGCCACTGCATGGATTTAGTGCCTTCACTTAGATGGCAATGCAGCCCAGGCCACGTCACAAAGGCCCCAGGGCTTCCCACCAGGTCTGAACGCTAACGGGAGAGAAGCAACCCTATGGCCGACAGCCAGTTCTCAACAGCCACGGTGATACGCTGACATGGCAGCCTAAGGGTTAATCTTCAGCAGCGGTTGCGCTAGAGGTGGGGCACCTCTGTTTTCTAGCATTACGGACAGGGGTCTGGATCCTCAGCGGGAGGGGCGTAAATCGGCATTGCTCCAGGGACCCCAGTGGGACAACGCTGATTTTACACCAGCTGAGAATCTGGCCCAGAATGAGCGAGGGGATTCCTGTCTCCGGGGTTGTCAGTTTCTCCAGCACGAAATCCACATTTAGGAGCAGCACTAGCTATCAGACTGCATTTCAATGTACCCCTGGGAGGCATTTAAGTCTGGATCAGCCAAGGCTCCAGAGAAAGCTTGGGAGCACAAGGGCCGGACAGGACGCCCTACAGGATGGAGACATTTCCATCTCGAATGTGGGGCTTTTATTTATATTTCAGCAGCACCGAGAGAGACAGGATCAAGGCCCTGTTGTGCCAGGTGCTGCACACACCCGTGAGACGGGCACTGCCCCAAAGCGCTGACAATCTAAATGGTCTCATCAGACCAAAGGCAAGAGAGAGGGGAAGTGACTTGCCCAAGGTCATTGGCAGAGCTGCGATGCCAGCCTACTATTTGAACCCAGTGCCCGTGGCACCAGTCACCCAGCCGGGAGCGGCAGAGCCAGAGAGGGAATCTGGGCCTCCAGAGCCCCAGATCAGCAGCCCCCCCGCTAGCCCGCACTGCCTCTTTGCAGGTCCTCTCAAGCTGCACGCGATACGCGGCCCCCCCAGACGGGCAGAAGGAGAGAACGTGACCCACGCCCACCTGAGCTGCTCGATCTCCCGGACGTAGTTCGGGATCAGGGCGCTGATGGCCTCGTTGCCGTCACCTGGAGGGACAGAATTAGGATCACGGACTAGATCAGAAACACCTAGCAGCTGGGCTGCCACTCAGCTGCCCTTGGACCTGAGCTCTGGGGTGGCTGTAATTTTCGTGGGACCGATCCGCATGCCGCACCTCGCAGACACGTTCTCCGGAGGTGCCCATCCTCACCTGCCTTGGCCAGTATCAAATTGGCCTCCTGGTTCTCAGGTGGGTGACCCGGCTGTTGATGGCATCAATGGCCTCCTGCATGGCCTTCACCCTCATGCGCAAGGTGGCGTTCTCCTTCTGGAGCATGGTGTTCTCCTGGAACAAGTCACTGTAGCCATCGACGCCATCCTCCCCGATCACACGCTTGCCCTGCGGGGAGAGGAGAAAGGGAGATGCAGAGAGGGCAAAGCCACAGCGTCGGTCAGCCCTGGCCAAACCCAGCCAGCCACGTGCTC
>NW_027052710.1:970279-980279 GCF_011386835.1 Chrysemys picta bellii
TACATCCACGAAGTCCTGTTACGGGTAGGAAGGCGGAAGACCGTATTGCTGATCAGAAGGTCATGTGCTGCACAAGATTTCAGCAGTAACAGGCCATTGCTGTTACGCTTTCCCACTCCATTTTTCCCGATGACTCCTTCCCAGGCTGCGGCATCACATCCGACTCTTGCGTTAAAATCGCCAAGCAGAATCAGCTTGTCTGTGCGGTGCACTGACGATAGCAGAGTATCTAATTCTTCGTAGAATTTATCCTTCACATCCTCTGGGTTGGTCATTGTAGGAACATATGCGCTGATCAAAATAGCTTGTTTTCCTTTTTGAAGCGGAAGCTTCATTGTCATGAGCTGGTCATTCATACCCTTGGGGGAACTGGCAAGTTTCCAAACAAGATGATTCTTGATGGTGAAGCCAACTCCAGATTCGCGACGCTCGTCACTGCTGCGGCCACTCCAGAAGAATGTATAGCCACTGCCTGACTCGGACAGCTGTCCTTCATTAGCAAGGCGAGTTTCGCTAAGGGCTGCAATGTCAATGTTGTAGCGTGCGAGCTCTCTAGTGACAAGTGCTGTTCTTCTCTCCGGTCTGTCTGCCGTGATGTTGTCCAGTAACGTGTGCACATTCCATGTGCCAATAGTGATCGGTGTCACTCTAAGTTTTGTTTTTGTTTTTGTTCGACCGCTTTTGTGGGATCCCCGCCAGCCGCGGTATGCTGGCCAGGGTAAGGTGAAGCTGGCAATGTTTAGAGCACCTTTTCTAGCCCCCTCCTCATTCTACGGAGGTGAGCAGTGCAATCCTGAATAGGGCTGCTCAGTCGCTCAAGAAGATGCCGAGCTCCACTGCTGCTTCGGTCAGTGAGGAACGACCATTATGCCTGAGCCGCCTATGTGCAGGTCCGCGGCTACAGCTCCGTGTATCCACACCTGCTGCTTCGTCGCTTGCCCATCGCCACAGGACTTGATATGATGTAATATGATATGATATTATGTCGAGACTTGCGCGTGAATTGGATTAAAGTGAGGGAGAGTTGTGCGACGTCAGCCTCACTCTCTCTTCCCAGTTCCTATCTGTATCCAGTGGCAAGACAGAAGTCGAGACGGCTGGAGATAGGGCAGGGCGCAGTGGATGACCAGGACGCCTACGTGTCTTGTCGTGCTCTTAAGCGTTCCACAACGCTTGCTGTCATTGCCTTCCTGACCATTGAACCAGGTTGAACCAGGTTGCCTCAGTCAGCCGGATCCAGCCTTCGCATGCAATGGGTAGACAGGCCCTAACTCACCGAGAGTCTCATACTCATCGGCTACCCTCACCTGGTTTAGCCCGCCAGTCGAGACGGTCTCCGGGGTGTGGCCGCTATCGCATGCTGACAGCTACTTGGAGCCACAGGTGAGAGCTGGGTGTTGTCAAGTGGGGACCAAAGTGGATGAGCTACTCCTAGGAGTACGACTGCTCCCCCATCAGAGGTACTACCCCTCCCTGACAACCCCATGTGAGTAGGTAACCGCTCATCACCATATAGTTTTTGACAGGTTTTCACCCATCCCCATTGCCAGCGCCGTCCCCATTTTTCTGTGTTTGGCCGGGGGAAGGTTGCGTGCTTGTGTTTTGACATATTTAGAGAAAAAGTATGAAAGACTAGAAAAAGAGGCTGTAAGGGGTTTGCAGCTTCCTCCCCGTCCGTCTGGGCAGGAGACAACACCCCTCGCTATGATACTTCTCGGATACCTTGGTTCAGGGGAAAATTAGCTCACTGTTAATAGTTCAGGCCTGCAGTCAGACCGAGCAAAGATAGAGAGTCTGTGTCACAGGGCAATGATTCACCGGTGAGGGATGATCTCTTCCGGCCTCTAAGTGCCCTCTACAGGCCAGTGTCTCACCTGCCGCTGGTCCTGGTGTACCTCCCAGACCCCGGTGCCCCTCTACGTCAGGGTCCTTCCCCCGGCAGTAACCCATTATCTGGGTGTCCAGGGGCCCAGGGGAACCCTCAACCCTCTAACCACACCTTGCTTCAGTGGCTACTGCCAGTCAGTGTCTAGCCCCCGCTCACTGGGGCGGACTGCAGTATAGAAACCACGCATCATCGGCAAGGGGGGTTGGACCAGCTGCCTCTGCCTATCTCTGGGCTGCCCCTCTGCAGCCCCAGTACCTTTTGTAGGTGTAAGAGTATCCGGACTCACCCCTGTGGCACCTCCTGCTGATCGTCCAGGGAATTAGCTCTCAAGCCTCTGGAGCGCCCTCTGCAGGCCAGTGGTCCTCTTCCTCAGGCTCCCGTGTCCCTCCCAGGACCCCGGTGCCCCTTGCTCTGGGTGCTGCCCTCTTGCAGTACCCATACACACTAGGTCTCCCCTCCCAGGGGAACCCCCACCCACTAACCCCACCTCACCTCAGGATAAGGCCACTGCCAGTCGCCAGCTAGCCCCCACTCTCTGGGGCAGACTGCAGTATAGGCCACTCATCATCGGCAAGGTTGGGTTCGGACCTGCTGCCTTGGCCTAGTCCTGGGCTGCCCTCTGCAACCCCTAGTACCCCTTGGCCTATTACCAGGCCACAGCCTGGGGCTATCCAGGCTGGAGCTCCCCAGCTCCTCAGCCTTTCCCCAGCCCTCCTCCACTCAGGTACCCTGTCTAGCTCCCTGCAGCCAGGCCCTTCTCTCTCTGCACTCAGGCCTGGTCTACACTACGAGTTTAGGTCGACTTTAGCAGCGTTAAATCGAATTAAGCCTGGACACGTTCACACGACAAAGCCCTTTCTTTCGACTTAAAGGGCCCTTTAAACCGGTTTCTTTACACCACCTTCGACGAGGGGATTAGCGATAAAATCGGCCTTTGCGGGTCGGAATTAGGGTAGTGTGGACGGAATTCAACGTTATTGGCCTCCGGGAGCTATCCCACAGTGCTTCATTGTGACCGCTCTGGACAGCACTCTCAACTCAACTGACCGGGTAGACAGGAAAAGACCCACGAACGTTTGAATTTCATTTCCTGTTTGCCCAGCGTGGAGAGCACAGGTAACTACGCAGAGCTCATCAGCACAGGTAACCGTGATGGAGTCCCAGGATCGCAAAAGAGCTCCAGCATGGACCGAACGGGAGGTACGGGATCTGCTCGCCATATGGGGAGATGAATCAGTGCTAGCTGAACTCCGTAGCAGTAAAAGAAATGGCAAAGTATTAGAAAAGGTCTCCAAGGCCATGAAAGACCGAGGCCATAACAGGGACACACAGCAGTGCCAGCCTTCTTATACAGGCCAGCTGGGGCCTGACTGGGGCATGGCCCAGCTGTGGCTACTTCCCCAATCAGCCCAGTAGCTTTTCCCTTTGCCCCAGCCCTCTTCCAGGGCTGTTTTAAACCTCTCAGGCAGGAGCGGGGTAGCCAACCTGCTACAGTAGGCCTTTATCTAGGCCTGCAGCCTGGGGTTTTGCCCAGAGCCCTCAATCAGGGCGGGGCGGCAATCGAGAAGGGGCTGTGGCCTACAGGCAGGCCGGCAGAGCAACAGAAGGTCCATTTGCCTGGCCACTGATCAGGGTGGGGCAGCAAGCAAGTAGGGGGGCTCTGGCCTACAGTCCAGCAGAGCTGTGGCAGTCTAGGGGAGGTTACCTCTCTGGTGGGAGAGTCAGCACAACCGTCTGGCATCCGGATTCAGGTGGGAGCCAGACCAGTGCAGGCCTCCTGACAACCAGGTGGGGAGGCTACCACTCCTGATGTTGGGTTGCCAGGGGTAGGGGAACCCAGGCCCTCCCGCTCACCTACGTCCCATCCCAGGGCCCTGATAGAAGCGGAGTGGCCTGCCACTGGGTCAGTGGGGAAAATCCGACTGCAACACACTGGCCGGCTTGTAGTCAATGACACAGCTGAATCTGATTTGGCTTCCCTGGGCTCCTTCCTACACGACCATTCTGTGTGTACATGGGTTCCAGGGTTGTTGTTTGCTTTGGACCACGAAAAAGTTCAAGGAGCTGAGATTACAGAAAAGTCCCACAAAATGTAAAAGGGCTTAAAGCCAATGGGGTTCTCTCTCTCCCTCTTTCTCTCTCCACATACATCACATCTATCTATCTATCCCAATACACAACCCCTCTCTCTATCTACCCCCATACACCCCCACATCTATCTATCTCCATACACCACATCTATCTATCCCCATACACCCCCTCTATCTATTTATCTATCTATCCCCATACACCGCCCTCTATCTATCTACATACACCCCCTCTATCTATCTATCCCCATACACCGCATCTATCTATCCCCATACACCCCCTCTATCTATATACTCCCCCTCTATCTATATACTCCCCCTCTATCTATCCCCATACACCCCATCTATCTACATACACCCCCCTATTTATCTATATACTCCCCCTCTATCTATCCCCATACACCCCCTATCTATCTATCTACATACTCCCCCTCTATCTATCCATCCCCATACACTACATCTATCTATCCCCATACACAACCCCTCTCTCTATCTACTCCCATACACCCCCTCTATCTATCTATCTATCTATCTATCTATCTATCTATCTATCTATCTATCTATCTATCTATCTATCTATCTATCCCCATACACCCCATCTATCCCCATATACCACATCTATCTATTTATCTATCTACATACACCCCCCATTTATCTATCTATTTATCTATCTATCTACATACTCCCCCTCTATCTATCTATCTACCCCCATACACAACCCCTCTCTCTATCTACCCCCATACACCCCACCACGCTGGGCTGTTCGCATTTAGTTTAAAGGGCTCATCCCTGCTCAGAGCCTCGTCGGAGCCAAGCGGTGGGTGCAGGAGGGGGGCGGGGGGTTATGTGAAGCGATCATCCCAGAGAGCCCGCAGGTCCTCCTTTTATATTGCAAACCCACCAGGCATTGCTTGCTATGGGAAAGGGGGCCCGGCAGTTTGAAAGCATTGAAATGAATGCGGAAGAAGCAGAACCCCGCGTGCCCCTAGGACTTACCATGGCTGGCTGCAAGCTAAATTCTGTTGCCCGGCCATGTATGATGTGCTGTGTACTATGAATTGCCCGTTTAACTGCGAAACAGTGTGTCCTTTGTTCTCTGAAATGTATCTTTTAAAATACTCCCCTCCCTTTTTCTCCTCCCACAGGTGCAGATGTTTCAACGTGGCCCCTATCTACTCCATCCAAGAGGCTGGTCCAGATTAGAAGGTGGAAAAAACGAACTCAGGACAACATGTTCGCCGAGCTCATGCAGTCCTCCAGCATTGATAGGGCCCAGCTGAATGCGTGGTGGCAAACAATTGCAGAGTCCCATAAAGCATTACAGGAACACGAAGAGAGGAGGGACGCATGCGATGAGAGCAGGCAGGACACTGTGGTCAAGCTCATGGGGGAGCAAACTGACATGCTGCACTGTATGGTGGATCTAATGCAGGAAAGGCAACAAGACCACAGACTGCTGCTGCAGCCCCTGTTTAACCACCCTCCCTCCTCCCCAAGTTCCATAGCCTCCTCACCCAGACGCCCAAGAACACGAGGGGGGAGGCTATGGGGACCCACACACTCAACCCCAGAGGATCGCCCAAGTAGCAGAAAGCAGGCATATGCGAACTTTTGATTTGGTTTCTGGACTTGTCCTTCCCTCCTCCTCCACCCCCATAACCCAACCCCCCCCCCCCCCATCTATCTTCTTATTTCTCTCAATGTGTTGTGCAACAAATAATAAACAATGGGTTTTAAACAATTGTGACTTTATTTCCTTTCATATATATAGGGGGCGGGTAACTTCAAGATAAACAAACACAACTGTCACACCGTACCCTGGCCAGTCATGAAACTGTCTTTCAAAGCTTCTCAGATGCGCAGTGCGCCCTGCTGCGCTCTTCTAATTGCCCTGTTGTCTGGCTGTGCGAAATTGGCCGCCAGACCAGTTGCCTCAACCTCCCACCCCGCCATAAACGTCTCACCCTTACTCTCACAGATATTGTGGAGCACACAACAAGCAGCAATTACAACTGGAATATTGGTTGTGCTGAGATCTAACCGAGTCAGTAAACTGCGCCAGCGCGCTTTCAAACGTCAAAAAGCACATTCTACCACCAACCTGCACTTGCTCAGCCTATAGTTGAACTGCTCCTTACTACTGTCCAGGGTGCCTGTGTACGGCTTCATGAGCCATGCCATTAAGGGGTAGGTTGGGTCCTCGAGGATAACTTTAGGCATTTCAACATCCCCAACAGTAATTTTCTGGTCTGGGAAGTAAGTCCCTTCCTGCAGCTGTTCAAACAGACCAGAGTTCCTGAAGATGCGAGTGTCATGCACTTTTCTCGGCCATCCCATGTTGATATCGGTGAAATGTCCCTTGCGATCCACCAGTGCTTGCAGCACCATGGAAAAGTACCCCTTACGGTTTACGTACTGGCCGCCCTGGTGTGCGGGGCCAAGATAGGGATATGCGTTCCGTCTATCGCCATGCCGCAGTTAGAGAAACCGAGAGCATTAAAGCCATCCACAATGGTTTGCACGTTTTCCAAAGTCACTACCCTTGATAGCAGCTGGTCAATGATTGCATTGGCTACTTGCAGCACAGTAGCCCCCACAGTAGATTTGCCCACTCCAAACTGATTCCTGACTGACCGGTAGCTGTCGGGCGTTGCAAGCTTCCACACTACTATGGCCACTCGCTTCTCAACTGTGAGGGCTGCTCTCATTTTGGTGTCTTTCCACTTCAGGGCAGGGGACAGCAAGTCACAAAGTTCCATGAAAGTGGCCCTATGCATACAAAAATTTCGCAGCCACTGGGAATCATCCCAGACCTGCAACACTATGCGGTCCCACCAGTCTGTGCTTGTTTCCCGGGCCCACAATCAGCGTTTCATGGCATGAACCTGGCCCAACGCCACCATGATCTCCCAATCGCCACATGCCGTGCTTCTAGGAACGTAGGTGTCCATGTCCTCATCAGTATAGTCATCGCGCTGTCGTTGCTTCCTCACCCGTTTTTGCAGATACTGCACATACTGCTGGATAATGTGCGAGGTATTTACAATGGTCAAGACTGCACTGGAGATCTGAGTGGGCTCCATGCTTGCCGTGCTATGGCGCCTGCACGGGTAATCCTGGAAAAATGGCGCAAAACGTAGGAGAGCTGTTCGGTTCAAGATGGCCGATAAAAGGCGGGAAATGGTTGCCTTCTGTAGCTTCCACATGAGCCCAGCACTGACAACATGTAGAAATTTGCTAGCAATGCAAGAATGGGGGATCAGAGTTTGTGGCGGAAGCTGTGCTGCTAGGTTCATGATGGCCAAACAACGGCGGGAAATGGTTGCCTTCTGTAGCTTCCACTGGAGCCCAGCACCGACAACATGGAGACATTTGCTAGCGATGCAAGAACGGGAGAGCAGAGTTTGCGGTGGAAGCTGTGCTGCTCGGTTCACGATGGCCAAACAATGGCGGGAAATGGTAAGGAATTTTCTCTCTTTTGCACAGCTCTTTTTTCTGCTTACTAACAAAAAAGGATCTTTCTATCTCTTGCTGTTTTCTGTACTTTACACAGCCCTGTGTCACTGACACAGGATCTCTTGCTAATTTTTCTGCCATGTGATTTCTTTCACTCAACCTTCTCAACCTTCCTTTATATTTCCCTCTTTTATTTAATTAGCCTTTACTTTTTAAAATTTATTTCAATTTTTTTACTCTTATTATTAGTCCCAACAAAAATAACCTTTTACCACATTCTTACTATTCTATAAAACAAATTCCTCTCTCTTGTTGCTTTCTCTAGTTTCCCCTCTTTCTTCTATTTAAAATAACCTTTCTTTCCTTTTTTCCTCTAAGCCTAGCCAATCTTTCTTTTTTTAAAACTCCTTTCCTTTAAGGCCTCTGTAGCGAGGGGGCGTGGTCTCCCGCCCTGACAGACAGGGAGAGAGCCATGAACGCCCCCTGTTGGGCAGAACCGGGACTTCCGCGGCCACCCCACCGGAAGCAGAAGGGCGGGACAGGAAGCGGAACTATAAAAGGCTGGTCCTCCAGCTCAATCAGGAGAGAGCTGCCAGAGGAGCAGGACGTCTCTTCCCCGCTGCGTGACCCCAGACCTAACGGAGACCGCTATCCTGACAGAGACCCAGAGGGGCTGACAGAGCTGCAAGACGCCGGGGTCTCCGACTAGCTGGTGGGGCTGCCACTAGCCGTCTACCCCAGCGAAGCAAACAACAACCCTGGAACCCATGTACACATGGAATCGAGTGTAGGAAGTAGCCCAGGGAAGCCAAATCAGATTCAGCTGTGTTATTGACTACAAGCCGGCCAGCATGTTGCGGTTGGACTTTTGCTGCTTACCCAGTGGCGGGCAACTCCACCGCAGTTAGGGCCCTGGGCTGGGACGCAGTGGCGCGGGAGGGCCTGGGTTCCACTACCCCCACCACCCCAACGTCAGGAGTGATAGCCTCCTCACCTGGTTGTCAGGAGGCCTGCATTGGTCTGGCACCCGCCTGAATCCAGACGACAGACAGTTGTGCTGACTCTCCCACCAGAGAGCTAACCTCCCCTAGACTGCGACAGCTCTGCCGGACTGTAGGCCAGAGCCCCCCTACTTGCTTGCTGCCCCACCCTGATCAGTGGCCAGGCAAATGGACCTTCTGGTGCTCTACCTGCCTGACCGTAGGCCAGAGCCCCTACTCAATTGCTGCCCTGCCCTGATTGAGGGCCCCGGGCAAACAGACTCTCTACCATTACTTGGCCTGACTGCAGGCTAGAACCATTAACACTGAGCTAATTTTCCCCTGAACCAAGGTACCCAGAACTATCATAGCAAAGGGCGTGGTCTCCCGCCCAGACGGATGGAGAGGGAGCCATGAACCCCTTACAGTCTCTCTTTCTACTCATTCATACTTTTTCTCTAAATATGTCAAAACACAACCTTCCCCCGGCCAAACACAGAAAAATAATACAAAATAAATTTCAAAATGGCCGACGGCGCCAAAAACATACACGACCGGAAACGGGGATGGAGGGCAGGACGTAAATGCTACACAGTGCAGGGAAACCTGTCAAAAAGTACATGGTGATGAAAGCTATCGAGCAGTTAACTACTCACATGGCTGTGCAGGGCAGGCGGCCAATGGGGAAGAAGCCATGTTCTGGTACGAAGCTCCCAGGGAAGGGAGGCTGGCTTTTCCCAGAGCTAGGGCAGCTGGGCAGCTTCAATGACCGGGCTCTCCTTAGTGCACCTTCTTGTTATCCTATGAAAGAATGTCCGTAGGCTACAGCGGGCTGGAGGGTGGTTCTTGAACTCCTCCAGGATGAGGATGGTCTGAGAAGCCAGGCTTTGGACCGAGGAGTTGCTGTCCTGCTGCAAGCCTTTGAGGTCTAAGATTGAAAGGAAGGAAATGGAGGTCAGAGCCACAGCGCTCTGGAGAGCCCCAGCAGACCAAGCCAGCGCTGTACCTCTCGGCCTGTGACAAGCAGGCTGGGAGGCGGGAGGCAGGGGACTAGCAGGAACAACCAGCAACCCTCACTAAACATCCCTGCTGCCCTCCACAAATGGGGGAGCCTCCAGATACAGGCAAGAAGTCCCAATGAACCCCATTCACTCACTATTTCTAGGACTGCCCCGTCGCTGCAGTATCTGAGCACCTCATCCCTGCCTGTATTTACCCTCCGCCTTCCCCCCAATGCACAGATGGGTACTTAGGTCCAGAGAGGGGGAGAGTCACAAAGGGGGCTTGGACATTGTTAGGCTATGCCGAACTTTAGGTGCCCTGCTGCCCTCCAGGAAATGCCGAGGAGGGAGCTCAGCCATTCTTGTATGTAAGAGAGGAGTATGACTGCTCAGAGCTCCGGTATGAAACTGCAGAAAAACCTGAGTCTCTGGATAAAGTTGAGAAGTGTGAGCAACAAGGGTGATGTCGTGGTCGGAGTCTGCTGTAGACCACCAGACCAGGGGGATGAGATGGACGAGGCTTTCTTCTGGCAACTAGCAGAAGTTGCTAGATCGCAGGCCCTGGTTCTCATGGGAGACTTTAATCAC
>NW_027052710.1:980779-1049166 GCF_011386835.1 Chrysemys picta bellii
GGACAGGCAAACCCTGTACGGCTCCTGGGACACCTTGATATTCACCCTAGATGGAGCTAGGCAAAGCAATCTCTGAACCGTTAGGAGGGCTGAGGTCCCAGAGGACTGGAGAAGGGCAGACACAGAACCTATCTTCAGAAAGGGGAACGAGGAGGCCCCAAGGAATTATAGACCTGTCAGCCTAACTTTGGTACCCAGAAAGATACTGAACAACTTATTAAACAGTTTGTAAGAACCTAGAGGAGATAATAGGGTGGTAAGGAAGAGCACCATGGATTTGTCCAGAACAAACCATGCCAAACAAATCTAATTTCCTTCTTTGACAGGGTTACTTGCCTAGTGGATGGAAGGAGACAGTATATGATGATGTATATGAAGTTTAGTATGGCTTTTGACACCGTTCCACAAGACATTCTCAAAAGCCAACTAAGCCAGTATGATCCAGATGAGATCACTATAAAGTGGGCACACAACTGATGGAAAGACCATACTCAAAGAGGAGTTATCACTGACTCGCTGGCAAAGTGGGAGGGTGTCTCAAGTGGGGTCCCCCAGGGGTGTGCCTGGGTCCAGTACTAGTCAATATTTTCATTAAGAACTTGGTTAACGGAGAGGAGAGTGTGCTTGTAAAGTTTGCGTATGACACCAAACTGGGAAGGGTTGCAAGCACTTTGGAGGACAGATTAGAATTCAAAATGAGTTTGCTAAATTGGAGAGTTGGTCTCAAGTCAACAAGATGGAATTCAGTCAAAACAAATGTGACGTAAGGCACTTAGGAAGGAAAAATCAAATGCATAAAAACAAAGTGAGGGATAACCGGCTAGGTGGCAGTACTGCAGAAAAGGATCTGGGGGTTATCATGGGTCTCACACTGAATATGAATCAACAGTGTGATGCTGTTGTGAAAAAGGGAAATGTCATTCTGAGGTGTATTAGCTTGTAGCACTGTGTCCAGTTCTGGGCACCACGCTTTAAGAAAGATGTGAACAAACTGGGGCCAGTCCAGAGGACAGCGACAAAAGTGATCAGCGGTTTAGAAAACTTGACCTGTGAAGAAAGGTTGGACAAACTGGGCATGTTTCATCTTGAGAAGACGGAGGGGGCACCTGGTAACAGTCTTCAAATATGTTAAGGGCTGTTATACAGAGGATGGTGACGAATTGTTCTCCATGTCCCCTGAAGGTAGGACAAGAAGTAATGGGCTTAATCTGCAGCAAGGGAGATTTACCTTAAATATTAGGAAAAAGTATAAGGGTGGGTAAGCACTGGAACAGGTGACCTAGGGAAGTGGTGGACTCCCCATCACGGAGGTTTTAAAAAACAGGCTGGACAAACACTCATCAGGGACGGTCTAGGAATACTTGGCCCTGCCTCAGTGCAGGGGGTGGAGTAGATGACCTCTTGAGATCCCTTCCAGCCCTGCACTTCTGTGTTCCCTCTTCCCAGGCTCTGGAATCGAGGAGACCGAATCTCTGTCAAGGACATTTCCCTCTTTTTGGAGCACAAACCACCCACAGAATCTACTTCCTGTGGCCCCAGAACTAGAACGTTGGGGGAATCTAGCTCTGGGCTCTGGCCAGGTTGGTGGGGCCCATGGTGAACACAAATGAATGCCAGGGTCAGATGGGGGCTCAGTGGAGAACAAGGCAGATCCTGCACTCCTCCACCCCCAACCCGTGCAGACGTTTTTCAGATATAGTGGGGGCACTTGGCCCTCCAGCCCAAGAACCTTTGTATAGAACGTACTTTGAGAGCCAAAGGCACCGGGGGGGAGGGGAGGGGGGAATGTCCCATGCTTGGGATTAAATGGAGCCTTGGTCCCTGAGCCCCACCCCAGCTACAGGACTAGTCCCCTTCCTGCCCCCACGCCTCCAGACCTCCAAGATGTTCTCCACCACCAGAAGGTTGGGCTCCTGATCCTCACACACCAAGGCCTTCAGCATCTGATCCATGGCTCTCAGAGTCTGTGTGCAGAGCAGAGGAGATACCAGAGCAAGTGGCGTTACCCAGCCAGGCACTGAACCAATACCCTGGCATGTGACACCCCCCAGACCATGGCAGCCCCTGGTATTCCAGCTCACCCACTCACTTGTACCCACAGGGGACCTACTGCAAACTCCTCCTGGCAACAGGACGCCACCTCCCTTTGCTGTCCCCAGAAAGGCCACTGCATGCAGTCTAACCCACTGGAAGAGTCAGAAAGGACTGCACATTTGGAGGGGAGATTTCCAGCCAAGCTTCGGTTCCCCTGGCCTGTGTGCGTCTGATGCAGCCAATTGCAGGCCTGTGCCCCCAGCCACGCACTGGGGATGAATGTGCTTGTGAAGGGAGTGTCTGTTCCCCACTAATTGTCGGTGCATGTGAAGGAGAAATGCCTACTACTGCTACCCTATGAGGGAGTTACTCCTTTATCTGCAGCGGTGGGGCCTGTGCTTTGGTGCTGCAGGTCCTGAGCTGAAGTCCTGCCGAGGAGCTGTGATTATTACACTCATGTGCCAGTGCCAGGTTACCCAGGGGACAGGTACACGAGCGACCGGCAGGATTCCCACTCAGTTTGGGGCGGCTCTGCGTGGCCGGTTTGGGGCTTACCTTGGTGTAGAGAGCAGCCTCCACGCCCTGCATGGTCTCTGCTGGAGGCAGGGAGAAGACGCTGGAGAAGCAGGCTGCGAGCAGGCTGGATTGTTCCAGGCCCTGCAGCGGTGGCTTCACTTTGCTAAGAGAAGAGACACGTGGGGATTGGAGGGCTGAGGCGGGACTGATGCGCTAATGTTGGCGTCAGGCTCCCAGGACATGGAAACACCTGAGGGGGCTCCAACTGGGGGGTGGCAGATGAGAACAGGTCAGGGGGCGGTGGAGGGAGCTAGTGCTGCCTTCTCTCAAGTCTCAACAGGCAGGGACTTAGTGTAGTCTGCAGCTGTCTGCTGTGACCCCACCAGGACTCACCAGCTGGGGCAGAGATTGCTGCGCTTCGCCGAGAAACGACATCCCGCAAACGGCACGGACGGGAGACTAGAGCCTGTTGGCACCAAAGTGCCTCTGAACCAAGTGGCCACAGTGCAAAGGAGCCTGCCAGTCCTGTCCCGCTGGGGGCAAAGAGACCCTCCCACCAGAGCCATCTGCACTGCGGCTGCACAGTCCGGGCCAGCAGAGAGATGCTGCATCAGCCCGCAGCAGGGCAGAATCCAGGCAGGGATCCAAGCCCTGCCCCTTGCCCAGAGCTCTCAGCCTGCTGGACAGGGCACCCAGCTGTGTGCAGGGGGGCGGGAAGGTGGGGACAGCCCAGACAGCATTAACCCCTTCACCCCCACTGCCGGAGCATGGCCCCAGCACATGCAATGAGGTGCCAGGTGACTACTTGTCCCCTGCAGGACAGAGCCGCGCCCCTCGTGGCAGGTGGCAGCCAGTGAGGAACAGCTACGCCCACTGCTGACCCAAATCACCCCCCTCCGCCCCAGCAGAGACGGGATCGTGGCCAATGCCGTCGCCTGCCCCGCTGTCAGGAAGCCAGTGCCCAATGGGGAGAGTCGCTCCAGGGCCTGCCCTGCCTCCCGCTCCCAATCCTGGGGAACCTATTGAGCCAACAGCGAGAGCCCAGCTCCAGCCCGCAGCATCTGCCACCTCCGGACGCCTGTTGGGCAGGCTTCTGGGAAGCTCAGAGCAGGGCACCAGCGGCGCTGAGAGAGAGCCCCCCATGGCACAGGCAGTGCCACGTGCCAGGGCTCAGCCTGCCCAACTTCTCAGCCACAGGGGGTCGCTGAGCTGCCGGTGTGACGCAGCTGGCACAGCTGGCAGTGACTTCGGTAGCTCTGCTCCAGCAGCACCCAACTGCCCCTCTCCCCCCAGAGCCATCGCCTGCAGGGTCCCAGAAGGGACCAGTCCTAACCCCCTCACTCCCTCCCCCACATCTTCATAAGGCCACGTGGAGAGGTCGCCAGGCACCGAAGAATCCTCCACCATCTATCTACCCACTGGTGCCAGCCCACATGCACCAGCACCATCATCTGGTGCCACGTGCCCGGCGGAATCAGAAGATGGGGGAGGAGCAGAGGGGGGAATGCCCTGGAGAACTGGCCATGCCAAGAGGCTGGCGTGTCTGGCTGCACACAGCACTGGCTGGGGCTGGGCCGGGCAGGCTGGGTACCTCAGCTCCATGATGGCGAGCATCGCTTGCTGACGCACCATGTTGGTCAGGGAGTCGACGGACTCATGATGAATCAGCTCCTGGGGAGACAATGTGGGGAAATGCCAGCCGGGCTCCAAGCTCCTGCAAGGCTCCGACTGGGGAGCAAAGCGCAGGGCCTGCAACATGTGGGCTCGGCAGCCAGGTCGTCCTACTGCGGACTTGATGGTGTGCAGGGCTCCAGCCGGGGAGCGCAGTGCAGGGCCTGTGGTCAGTGCCCCAGTGTCACGCGCCAGTGCACTGAAAGGCTCCATCAGCATTAGCACCCAGGGACACCACCTGAGATCAGGCCCCCTTGTGCCCGGTGCTGCACACACACAGTGAGAGCCAGTCCCTGCCCCAGAGAACTCACGAGCTAACTAGAAGAGACAAGGCATGGGAGGGAAACTGAGGCACAGAGGGGGAAGTGACTTGCCCAAAGTCTTACTACAGAACTGGGAGTAGAACCCAGGTGTGCTGAGCCCCAGCTCACTGGACCACCCACCAGCCCACGCTGTCCCACGTTCAGGAAAGGGAGGTGACCTCTGGAAAGCTTTCTGCAGTGCTGGAGAGCAAAGACTTGCCAAATCTACGGAGCAGATTTGTTGCTAGTTCCCTAGTGGGCACTGGCTGTGGAGTGTTGGGGCTCTAGGCAGGGAGACCGGCGTATACAGAGTGACCCGGTGACTTGGGAAGGTGGGTGCAAGGGAACAATCTACATTTCCATACAGTTATATGTTTAGGAACAAAGAATGCAGGCCACACTCACAGCATGGGGGGCTCTAACCTGGGAAGCGGTGACTCTGGAAAAGACTTAGCAGTCAGGGTAATCAGCTGCCCATGAGCTCCCAGTGCGACGCTGGGGCCAAAAGGGCTAATGCCATCCTGGGCTGTAGAAACAGGGCAAACTCCAGTTGTTAGACAGGTTATTTTCCCTCTGTATTTGGCACTGGTGCAACCGCTGCTGGGATCCTGTGTCCAGGTCCGGTGCCCACAATTCAAGGAGAATGTTGATAAATTGGAGAGGGGTCAGAGAAGAGCCACAAGAGTGATTGGAGGATTGGGAAACATGCCTTATAGTGAGAGACTCAAGGAGCTCAATTAGTTCAGCTGAACGAAGGGAAGGTTACAGGGTGACTTGATGACAGTCTGTAAGTACCTACACCGGGAGCAAATATTTGATAATGGGCTCTTCAGTCTAACAGACAAACGTCTAACACGATCCAATGATTGGCAGCTCAAGTTAGACAAATCTGCAGAGATCTCCAGGCCAATCACTAAACCCGCCAGGTAACACAGCCCTAGTGTGTGTTTTACTCACCTTTATCTTCTCCAGTAGCAGGGCTTTGCTGATCATATTTATTTCTGGGCTCCTGGCCCCGAGATGGCTCTGCTGAGGCTGATGACTGAATTCAAAAATTTCATTTTCTGGGCCTTGTCCTACGCCCCGCAGAGATTAGACACAAACAGGAAGGTTAGCGTGGAAAGGAGCTGCCAGAGGGAGAGATGTTAGAAAGCTTCCCCCCAGTGCCGCTCAGGCTTTGATATGCCGAATGGCAGAAGGCCATTCATCTGGTAACAGGAGTGACTATCTGGGGAGGGCAGGGCAGCTCTGTGTGAAACCAGACTAGAGAGGGAGCAGAACTCACGGGGTAGGTGTCCCAAGAGGAACTGCAACATGGGGGCTAGGCAGCCAGACAGTGTTACTGGGGGTTGACAGAGTGGGAGGAACAGCTGGGTGGGACACCCCAATATTCGCCACTGTCATGTCATTAGGATATGTTTTGTACAAAGTACGTATTGTAAGGTATCATTCTAAAAGTCTTTATCTGCTAGACATTAATGTCTCATTGGATTGTATGTGCTATCGTTGTAGGTGAAGTTATGAAGTTCAGCTACGTCTGTGTTCCTGAAACGCGTTGTGAGGTTCAAAACAGCCTTTCAGGTACAACAGTAAAAACGCCAAACAATGGCTTATTGAGGAAATGCACATAAGCAGCAGGGTTACCCCAGGAACTGTCCACAATAGAAACCTCTCCGAGAGAACGCAACACAATGGGAACTGTTGGACCCAGGTCACAGCAAAAGAGTTTTCCAGCGGGTGGGAAGAGGAGATAAAAGGGGAACAATGACATCAGAGGGACCTCACGCTCCCTGCAATAAGACACCTGGAAACACCTGAGGGACAAAGATTGAACTATGAGAAGTGATGGTCCCAGGCTGGAGAGAGATTCCTAGCCTGTGTAAGAAAACCTGGGAAATCCAAGCTGCAAAGCCAAGGCAGCTTGTGCCTTAAGACTCTGCCCACCTGTTTATCACTCAGGGTGAGAATTTGCTCATGTAGAGCCTATCTATCCAGTGTGGAAAGCTTAGTTTGCGTGTTGTGTTTATTTACTAATGCAATCTGCTTTGTACCGTTTGCTATCTCTTATAACCACTTACAATCTATCTCTTGTAGTTAATAATCTTATTGCTTGTTTATACCATAACCCAGTTTGTGCAATTAGTAACTGGGGGGAGGGGCAAAGAATTGTGCATATCTTTCTCCAAATGGAGGGAGGGGGCGAATTTCATAAAACCTTTGGGTCTGTACTCCAAAGGAGGTGGGCACCAGAGTACTGGGACAAGCCCTTTCACCTGAGTCTTCCCAGAGCTGATCTCAGTGTCTGTGTCTTTCTGCAGCTGGGCGTGGCCCTGCCTGAGTGTATGGCTGGAAGAGGCTTGTGAGCCTAGCCCAGCAAGACAAGGTAAAGGGGGCCCAGGCTGGCAGAACAGGTGGGCTCGGTGGTATCCCGGTACAGCAGGTGGCACCTCAAAGGGGGGCAACCCGTCACACTAGGGACTGACCAAATCCAATGGGCACAAGTCCACAAGGGGCTGGAAATTGAAGCTAGACAAATTCAGACTGGAAATGTACGTTTTTAACAGAGAAAGTAATAGACCATTGGAACAACTGAGCAAGGGGCATGGTGGGTGACCTTTTGTAACTCAAGATGGGACTTTTTAAAATGCTGTAGTTTAAACAGGAATTATTTGGGAGCAGGTCCCTGGCCTGTGTTATACAGGAGGTCACATTGGTTCCGTCTGGCCTTAGAATCCATGCATCATCTGGAGAAGGGCAGATGTGCATGTGGACAGGGCACTAGCTAACAGGTCAGAGGAGGGCTCTTGGTACCTGTTCATTGCCCTTCAGAAAGGCGTCTATGCAGTCCAGGGCCTCTTTCTCCTTCCAGTCTGGCCCCTTAAAACAGGAGGTGCTACATGGGCATGGTGAATCTGATCAAAGACAGAGCAGTGGTAATACCTGGGTCTGCCAAGCTGCAGTCTGGGTGACAGAGATCTTAGAGAAAACCCTTGCCCCCACTCCCGCCCCAGCAGGGGAGCAGCCCCGATGCACGGCAGGGTCTGGCACAGCGATCCCTGGCTTCACCACCTCTTTGCTGCCCAGCCCAGCAAAGACCCAGTCGGAGCCCTGGTTCCCAGCGGCCACCCCACTTCCCCGCCCAGCATGCAGGCTCAGTCTGGGGATTTGGGGAACGCCACACCTGGAAGGAGGGACGATGTCAGGCCATGAGGGGTGTCCCCACTCTCCGGGCCATTGCTGGAGGGGGCAGAGGGACTGGGAGTGAATCGGTCTGGTCCTTGCGGCAGGAGAGGGAACAGCTGCCCAGTCTGCATGGGATATGGGGACCCAGGGCCTGCCTGTTCTGCTTGTTCTGACTGCCTCTCCTGCCACCAACAGCCAGCCAGAGCCACTGGGTGTAACCTGGGCAGGCACTGGGCTCCCATCGTCAACAATCCCCCCAAATGCCCTGTGCTGCGACATGCGACAAAGGAACCAGCAGATGGGGCTGCAACATTAGGGAGCATCTTATGTTCTGGCCGGCGCCCTGCAATCCTAGGCTTTAACAACCCACCGTGCACCAAGAATCCCCTTCGACTGGTGGAAAACATCCTCCGACCCTGCAGCATGACAGAGCGGGGTGGGCGATTCAGTCAGTCTCCACCTGATGCTTCTGCCGCTATGCCCCGATCAACTTTAGTGGCTGCAGCTGCTGCCAGCAGGAGGGGCCATTCCCCCCCCGCCGCCCCCCGACCCGCCTGGGTTTTCCTGTCTCTCCATCTCATGGCAACCCAGAGCAGTACAAGGTCTATAGAGTCTTCTCCCCCCAATGACACCCTAGTCTTGCCCCCCAACCCCCACAGGGTCCAAGCCCCACCCCAATGCAGGGCCAAGGCCCCAGCCATTTTTGCAGCCCCCTCCGCCCACCCAGAAGGCGCCCACTCACCGGCACGGAAGGGCTGAAGCACACACAGCTCCTGCTGCTGCCACAGCCTCTTCCGCCAACTCTTCCTTGGGGGAGGTATTGTCTCCTCCCAGGCGCGCCTGGGCTTTGGGGGGCCCTCCTCAGCCATCCTCCAAGAAGCCAGGACAAGGCATTGCTTGTGAGTGACGAGAAGTGATTGCCCCGTTCAGCATCAGGGCCAGCCCAGTTATTTCTGTCCCACCAGCACCTACAGATGCCAGCTGAGCTCAGGGCCCTGTTGCACCAGGTGCTGCAGACAATCGCTGGGCTGTAGGGCTCAGGCTCTAACTAGCCAAGGCAGCCAGCAGGGAAACAAGGGAAGGGATGTACTCAAAGTCACCCAGGATTAGAACCCAGGTCTCTGAACTCCCAGGCCAGCAGCCCATCCCACACGCCAAATGGCCTCCTCTGGGTCACTCCCACCTCTCCTTCTCCTGGTTCACAAGCTGCACAGCAGACAGGCTGGATCCAACCACTCAGGATTCTTCCTGCCCAATGAAATGACCCTGATCCCTTCCCCCAGGAATATTGGGGCCGTGGCAGTTCGCAGGTGGGCGAGGCCAGAGGGGTGGGGGAGGTGGGGCGGGCTCGTGAGCAGCTGGAGTTGCTCAGACACACCCGTGAAGGGGCAGGAGCAGAAGGCAGGAGACGGGCAGGGAGGCTGGTACCTTCTCATCCAACCTTGGTGTGGCTGGCGATGCAATGGAAAAGCTGAGGCGGGCAATAGAAGATTCTCCTGCCTGGAGTAGGAGTGGGCAGATGCTGGCGTGTATATGGGCCACCCACTTTCTGCTGCGGGTGGCAGAGCTGAAATGGCTGGATCAGCTTTCCCAGTGGCACGTGCCAGCTCTCGCTCAGCCAGAGCCAAGCCTGGCAGTGAGGGGATGAGGCTGTGCCAGCCAGCAGGGGGCGTGTCACAATGGGCAGGCGAGTCACAAGCCAGTCAATGTGTGACTGCCCAGCCATGGGCTGCCCCAGCCCAGACTAGTTCTGGCCTGGCCGGGGCTTTAGAGCCTCTCCTTCCCCACCAGGGTCATGGGAGGGACCTTCCGCTCCCCACAGTCACAGACTTTAGGCCGGAAGGGACCGCTGGGCTCATCTAGTCCCAGGTACTGCAGACCCCAGGCCAGAGCCCCTCCCCGTGTCCATACAGCTGGAGCCAGGGGGGGTCTCCGGATCCCCGAGTGGGAGAATCAGTTCCATCCCGGTTCCTCCTCCTTGTGACAGCGCAGAACGGGGGTTCCCGAACGCTCCCCTCCCCCAGCTCCCAGCCCACGTGGGCGGCTCTTTGCGCCTGCCCAAGCTGCTGGGCGCCTTGGCCTTAGGATGTAAAATGGCCCCATCTCTGCTTCCCCTCCCACCGCAGCAACAACACAGAAACTGCTTTCATAGCACCCCCCTGCCTCCCAGCCCAACTGAGTCTCAGGCCTTGCTAGCCGCTCAGTGCCATGGCAGCCCCAGGAGATGATTGCTGCAGGAGTCTCGGCCCAGGGGGAGGCAGTGACTCCTAGAAGCAGGGAGAGCAGCAGCACCAGAGATCAGGGAGGTCTGGCAATGCCAGCGGCTGGCTGGAGTCTGAGAGCCCAGGCAACCAGAGCAGACTGTCAAAGGCCAAACCCCTCTCACCACCAGCTGTGTAGCTCCCCCTTGCTTTTGGTCTGTCTTAGGCACCATCCTGGCCCTCATCCCCGTGGCATCAGAGCACTGTCCAACCTCGATTGCATTTATTCGAACCACCCCCTGCAGGGCACGGCCTGGCTGCTACCTCCACTGAACAGACAGGGAACTGCAGCACAGAGGGAATAAGGGATTTGCCCGAGGCAACGCAGAGCATCTGTGGCAGAGCTGGGAATTAACTATGGGTCTCCTGGGTCCCAGGCTGGCACCTTCTCTTCCAACCTCCTGCCCCCTTTGTCCCTGGTTCAGGGTGAGCTGTGAGAGCTCACTGGGGCACAGGAGCTGGCTGGTGCCCAGATGGAACTACATTGCCTATTGCACATATCTCGCTTTTCCCGAACATTGAGTCTGCTGCTACAACCATACCAGAGCCCGCCAGGATCCTTGCAGCTGGTCAGTGCTAAGTTGTGAACTGTGCTAGGTGGGGAAGACAAAATAGATCTTCCATCACTAGCGCAGCTCTGTGTTACTGGGGACTCACTGCTGGCTCAACCCAACCAGCCTTCCTCACACAGAGCCTGTAAATCCTCCAGCCCTGCTGTTCTCCTTTGTATTTTGGCAGTGTCCAGAGGGCTCAGTCCCGGATCAGGGCACTGCAGTGCTAGACATCGTACACACACAGCCCGATTCCCCCCACGCTGGGTCTCCTGAATGGCTCCTGCCCGAAGGCGGGACGGCTCTATTCCTCACCCAATGTCTCCTGCTGGCAGAGATGCTCTGAGAGACGTCTACGCTCTGGGTCTCTGGGCTTCCCGGGCTGGGAGGCAAGCGTGGCTGTCTCCGGGCGGTTCTGCTGACTCTCCAGCAGCTGCGCTTCAGGTGTCCTAATGCAGCCCTAGTCCTCTCCAGAGCTCAGGGGCACTGTCCTGGCATCGGACTGTCCTGGTAAATAGAACAATGGCTCCTGGCACCCTGAGAATGCCTGTTGCCCCGGCAACCTCCGTGCCATTTCCTATGGAAGTGATGGTGTCAGCAAAGGTGATGGAGGTGGTCAGGCCTAGTGGTTGGAGCTGGACTCAGGGGGCGGGGCAGGGCATGGGTGGAGCAAGGCCGGAGCGAGACCAGGGCTGGAGTAGGACTAGGAACAGGGCTGGAGCAGGCTCAGCCTGTTGCCTATGTCAGGCAGGAGCGAGTTCCTGGCCCTGGAGTGATGTGGAGCAGACTGAGCTGCTGCTGTGAGACTGATATACCTGCTCTGGGAGACACAAGGCCAGTTCCTGGCTTGTGGATTAGCTGGAGCCCAGCACAGGAGGGAATCAGCACCTTACAGATGGCTCCTGGAACTCTTGGCTCCCGGCCCCGCTGGGTATTGGAATGTCAGGTGCAGGGGGCGAGGTGCAGCGCCAGGGAGGAGATTGGGGAGGCAGGAGCACTGAGGTGGGGCTGAGTGGGCAGGTGCTGAGGAGCTGCGGCTGGCTGACCAGCAGAGAGGAGGAGCAGCAGCTCGGCTCTGGAGGGCCCAGCTGCAGCTCCACACATGGCGCTGCCAGAGCCTGGCAGGCGGCTGGCCGAAGTGGCACTTTGTGATCTGGCACGGGCAGGAGCTAGCTCCCCACAGCTGAACGCTCCGCAGCGCCGGTGGATTCAGATCCAAACCAGGATCTGGCTCCAAATTCACAGCTGGCCCCTTCCCCCGATCTGGAGCGGCCCGCATCGTGTGGGGGTGGTTGATTTCACAAGAGAGGGGGCTTCCCACAGACTCTCCAACTCCCTCACTGTGACCAAGTGGGACTGTTCTCAATGTTTCCTCTGAATACTGTAGGGGTGCCTCAGTTTCCCCTATGCATTTCTTAAGTCTCTAGGTGGGGGGATAAAGGCCAGTGTGCTTAAATGGCCAACACTCTGTCTCCTGGCAACTAATGGCCGGGGCCCTTCCCCCCTGCAAGGGGATAGCTAAAGGTGTTGGAGAACAAAGATCAGGTGACCTCCTGGCCCGGGAAAGAGACAAAGGCCAGAGAGAAGGGGCTGGAGAGTTTCAGTTTGGAGCTGGCTGGGGACGAGGAGTGAAGTGCAGATGTGGGTGTCTGGCTTACTGCCCCCCAACTCCCTCACTGTGACCAAGTGGGACTGTTCCTAATGTTTCCTCTGAATACTGTAGGGGTGCCTCAGTTTCCCCTATGCATTTCTTAAGTCTCTAGGTGGGGGGATAAAGGGGCACTTGGTAGACATGCGCCGCCCAGCCAGGAGCCCGGGGAAGGCTCGGTGTGGCTGGCGATGCAATGGAAAAGCAGAGGCGGGCAATAGAAGATTCTCCTACCTGGAGTCAGGAGTGGGCAGAAGCCAGCGTGTATATGGGCCACCCACCTTCTGCTACCAGTGGCGGAGCTGAAACGGCCGGATCAGCTTTCCCAGCGGCACGTGCCAGCTCTCGCTCTGCCAGAGCCAAGCCTGGCAGTGAGGGGATGAGGCTTTGGCAGCCAGCAGGGGGCATGTCACAATAAGCAGGCGAGTCACAAGCCAGCCAATGTGTGACTGCACAACCCTGGGATGCCCAAGCCCAGATTAGTTTTGGCCTGGCCGGGGCTTTAGAGCCTGTCCTTCCCCACCCAGAGCAGACTGTCAAAGGCCAAACCCCTCTCACCACCAGCTGTGTAGCTCCCCCTTGCTTTTGGTCTGTCTTAGGCACCATCCTGGCCCTCATCCCCGTGGCATCAGAGCACTGCCCAACCTCGATTGCATTTATTCTAACCGCCCCCTGCACGGCACGGCCTGGCTGCTACCTCCACTGAACAGACAGGGAACTGCAGCACAGAGGGAATAAGGGATTTGCCCGAGGCCACGCAGAGCCTCTGTGGCAGAGCTGGGAAATGACCATGGGTCTCCTGGGTCCCAGGCTGGCACCTTCTCTTCCAACCTCCTGCCCCCTTTGTCCCTGGTTCAGGGTGAGCTGTGAGAGCTCTCTGGGGCACAGGAGCTGGCTGGTGCCCAGATGGAACTACATTGCCTATTGCACATATCTCGCTTTTCCCGAACATTGAGTCTGCTGCTACAACCATACCAGAGCCCGCCAGGATCCTTGCAGCTGGTCAGTGCTAAGTTGTGAACTGTGCTAGGTAGGGAAGACAAAATAGATCTTCCATCACTAGCGCAGCTCTGTGTTACTGGGGACTCACTGCTGGCTCAACCCAACCAGCCTTCTTCACACAGAGCCTGTAAATCCTCCAGCCCTGCTGTTCTCCTTTGTATTTTGGCAGTGCCCAGAGGGCTCAGTCTCGGATCAGGGCCCTGCAGTTCTAAACATTGTACACAAACAGCCCGATTCCCCCCGCGCTGGGTCTCCTGAATGGCTCCTGCCCGAAGGCGGGACGGCTCTATTCCTCACCCAATGTCTTCTGCTGGCAGAGATACTCTGAGAGACATCTACGCTCTGGGTCTCTGGGCTTCCCGGGCTGGGAGGCAAGCGTGGCTGTCTCCGGGCGGTTCTGCTGACTCTCCAGCAGCTGCGCTTCAGGTGTCCTAATGCAGCCCTAGTCCTCTCCAGCGCTCAGGGGCACTGTCCTGGCATCGGACTGTCCTGGTAAATAGAACAATGGCTCCTGGCACCCTGAGAATGCCTGTTGCCCCGGCGACCTCAGTGCCATTTCCTATGGAAGTGATGGTGTCAGCAAAGGTGATGGAGGTGGTCAGGCCTAGTGGTTGGAGCTGGACTGAGGGGGCGGGGCAGGGCATGGGTGGAGCAAGACTGGAGCGAGACCAGGGCTGGAGTAGGACTAGGAACAGGGCTGGAGCAGGCTCAGCCTGTTGCCTATGTCAGGCAGGAGCAAGTTCCTGACCCTGGAGTGATGTGGAGCAGACTGAGCTGCTGCTGTGAGACTGATATACCTGCTCTGGGAGACACAAGGCCAGTTCCTGGCTTGTGGATTAGCTGGAGCCCAGCACAGGAGGGAATCAGCACCTTACAGATGGCTCCTGGGACGCTTGGCTCCCGGCCCCGCTGGGTATTGACATGTCAGGTGCAGGGGGCGAGGTGCAGTGCCAGGGAGGAGATTGGGGAGGCAGGAGCACTGAGGTGGGGCTGAGGGGGCAGGTGCTGAGGAGCTGCGGCCGGCTGGCCAGCAGAGAGGAGGAGCAGCAGCTCGGCTCTGGAGGGCCCAGCTGCAGCTCCACACATGGCGCTGCCAGAGCCTGGCAGGCGGCTGGCCGAAGTGGCACTTTGTGATCTGGCACGGGCGGGAGCTAGCTCCCCACAGCTGAACACTCCGCAGCGCCGGTGGATTCAGATCCAAACCAGGATCTGGCTCCAAATTCACAGCTGGCCCCTTCCCCCGATCTGGAGCAGCCCGCATCGTGTAGGGGTGTTGATTTCACAAGAGAGGGGGCTTCCCACAGACTCTCCAACTCCCTCACTGTGACCAAGTGGGACTGTTCTTAATGTTTCCTCTGAATACTGTAGGGGTGCCTCAGTTTCCCCTATGCATTCCTTAAGTCTCTAGGTGGGGGGATAAAGGCCAGTGTGCATAAAAGGCCAACACTCTGTCTCCTGGCAACTAATGGCCGGGGCCCTTCCCCCCTGCAAGGGGATAGCTAAAGGTGTTGGAGAACAAAGATCAGGTGACCTCCTGGCCCGGGAAAGAGACAAAGGCCAGAGAGAAGGGGCTGGAGAGTTTCCGTTTGGAGCTGGCTGGGGACGAGGAGTGAAGTGTAGATGTGGGTGTCTGGCTTACTGCCCCCCAACTCCCTCACTGTGACCAAGTGGGACTGTTCCTAATGTTTCCTCTGAATACTGTAGGGGTGCCTCAGTTTCTCCTATGCATTTTTTAAGTCTCTAGGTGGGGGGATAAAGGGGCACTTGGTAGACATGCGCCGCCCAGCCAGGAGCCCGGGGAAGGCTCGGTGTGGCTGGCGATGCAATGGAAAAGCAGAGGCGGGCAATAGAAGATTCTCCTACCTGGAGTCAGGTGTGGGCAGAAGCCAGCGTGTATATGGGCCACCCACTTTCTGCTACCAGTGGCGGAGCTGAAACAGCTGGATCAGCTTTCCCAGCGGCACGTGCCAGCTCTCGCTCTGCCAGAGCCAAGCCTGGCAGTGAGGGGATGAGGCTGTGCCAGCCAGCAGGGGGCGTGTCACAATGGGCAGGCGAGTCACAAGCCAGTCAATGTGTGACTGCCCAACCCTGGGATGCCCCAGCCCAGACTAGTTCTGGCCTGGCCGGGACTTTAGAGCCTGTCCTTCCCCACCGGGGTCATGGGAGGGATCTGTGACGGGTTGGATCACAGAAACCTTCCGGGAGCTGCCACCTGATGTGCCAAGACTACCTCTGCTCCTGTTTTCCCTGCCAGCTCAGGGCTCCAGCACTCTGTGTTGCTGAGCCAGACACTCCCGTCTGCTCTAACAGAGACCCAGGGTCTGAATTACTTGCCCCAAAGCTGCAGGTTTACCTGAAAACAGCTCACAGAAGTGTGCTTGTCTTTAGCACTCAGATGCTCAACTCCCAATGGGGTCTAAACCCAAATAAATCCGTTTTACCCTGTATAAAGTTTATGCAGGGTAAACTCATAAATTGTTCGCCCTCTATAACACTGATAGAGAGATATGCACAGTTGTTTGCTCCCCCAGGTATTAATACATACTCTGAGTTAATTAATAAGTAAAAAGTGATTTTATTAGATACAGAAAGTAGGATTTAAGTGATTCCAAGTAGTAACAGACAGTAGTGGTTCCAAGTAGTAACAGTAAGTCACCAAGCAAAATAAAATAAAATGCACAAATCTATGTCTAATCAAACACTGAATACAGATAAGATCCTCACCAGTTCTAGAATGCTCCCTTTTACAGACTAATTTCCTTTTAGCCTGGTTCCAGCAATCACTCACACCCCTTTGTTCCAGTTTCTTCCAAGTATCCTGGGAGGTGGGGAGGCTCCCTCTTTATCCAGCTGAAGACAAAATGGAGGGGTCTCCCATGGGTTTAAATAGACTTTCTCTTGTGGGTGGAGACCCCCCTCCTCACTCCTATGCAAAGTCCAGCTCCAAGATGGAGTTCTGAAGTCACCTGGGCAAGTCACATGTCCATGCATGACTCACAGTCTTTACAGGCAGAAGCCATTGTCCACATGGTATCTTGTATGTCTCCAGGAAGACTTCTTATGCGGATTGGAGCATTCCACGATGCATTGTTGCCCAAGTGCTTCCTGATCGGGTACTTAACCTTGCAAATTCCTTCCTAAAGAAGCTGACCAAATGCTTCACAAAGCTTACTTAGAAATCAAACAAGTATACGGCCAATATTCTTAACCTCAAGTACAAACCAGCTTTTGCGACCAGGGGCTGCTAACAGGGAGTTTCACAAGGGAGTTCTCCAGGTGAAGGAGGAGCAATACAGCACCCTTTTGGGGACCGTGTGCTGTGGCTGGCAGTTGGAAGGTTTGAAAGCTAGAAGCCTCTGGTAAGTGGCTGAGCCTTCATCAGTGGGCGGGGCATTCATACAGGCCAGGGCTTTATAAAGCAGCGCACAAGCGACCAGGGGCTGCTAACAGGGAGTTTCACAAGGGAGTTAGGAAGGGGGCAAGGGTCCCTTGCCAGTTCCATCTGTTTTCTCTTGATTCCCCTTAATACCTATAAAGCAACTACATTCATAACTTTTTGCTTAAACAACCCTTTCAGCTGACAGGGGGCTGCAGACGGGAGTTTGACAGAGGGAGGCTTACGATGGTTAGGAAGACCCGCAACACCTGTGCCAGCACTGCTACTGTCTCCTCCACCTGTGCCTGTAGCCAGACAGAGTGCCTAAGCATGGATGCCTCTACTCAGATCCTGGTGTGGTTTTGCAAAGACTGTAACTTGCAATTTCCACTTACTGATATCCAGGCTGGGGGGACCATCCAATGTGAGAGGTGCCTGCTGGTGGAATCTCTCAGGCAGCAGGTGGGAGAGCTACAGGAGGAGGTGGCTAGGTTGAGGAGCATCCGTATCCACGAGCAATTCCTCGACAGTGTCCATGTGGAGACAGCTGAGGTAGCTGTCCCAGTACACAGGACTGCTGATACACCACTGGTGGAGGAGGAGATGGCTCAGGGTGGACACTGGCAGCTGGTTACTTCTGGCAGCAGGCAGTGCTCCACCCTTGCTCCAAACCCTCCTGCCGTGGTTATAGGTAACCGTTATGCTCTTCTCGATACAGGAAAGAAGGAATCACTCCCTACAGTAAAGGAGGAGAAGCCTCGTACCCCTAAGGCTGGAAAGTCTGCTGCCACCACTGCAAATATGAAACGTAGGGTAGTGGTGGTCGGAGACTCTCTGCTGAGGGGGACGGAGGCGCCCATCTGTCGCCCTGACATTTCATCTCGGGAGGTATGCTGCCTGCCGGGGGCCCGTATCCGAGACGTTATGGAGGCATTGTCGAGGATTATCCAGCCCTCTGACTACTACCCCATGCTACTCATCCATGTGGGCACAAATGATACTGCGCGGTGTGACACTGAGCGGATCAAGAGTGACTACAGGGCTCTGGGAGTACGGGTGAAGGAGTTTGGAGCGCAGGTGGTATTCTCTTCAATTCCTCCTGTCAAAGGTAGGGGCCCGGGCAGAGACAGATGCATCATGGAGGTGAATGCCTGGCTGCGAAGATGGTGTCGCCAGGAGGGCTTTGGCTTCCTAGACCACGGGATGCTATTCGAGGAAGGACTGCTAGGCAGAGATGGCGTTCACCTTTCGAGGAGAGGAAAGACCCTGTTCGGACACAGACTGGCTAACCTAGTGAGGAGGGCTTTAAACTAGGTTCGATGGGGACAGGTGAGCAAAGCCCACAGGTAAGTGGGGAACATGGAGACCGGGGAGATGGGTCGGAAACAAGAGGGAGTGTGGGCTATACTGGCAGAGAGAAAGGAGAGTCAGGACAAAACTGGGAGGAAAGATCAAACCAGTATCTTAGATGCCTATATACAAATGCGAGAAGTATGGGGAATAAGCAGGAAGAACTGGAAGTGCTAATAAATAAATACAACTATGACATTGTTGGCATCACTGAAACTTGGTGGGATAATACACATGATTGGAATGTTGGTGTGGATGGGTACAGCTTGCTCAGGAAGGATAGACAGGGGAAAAAGGGAGGAGGTGTTGCCTTATATATTAAAAATGTACACACTTGGACTGAGGTAGAGATGGACATAGGAGACGGAAGTGTTGAGAGTCTCTGGGTTAGGCTTAAAGGGGCAAAAAACAAGGGAGATGTCATGCTAGGAGTCTACTACAGGCCACCTAACCAGGTAGAAGAGGTGGATGAGGCTTTTTTCAAGCAACTAACAAAATCATCCAAAGCCCAAGATTTGGTGGTGATGGGGGACTTCAACTATCCGGATATATGTTGGGAAAATAACACAGCGGGGCACAGACTATCCAACAAATTCTTGGACTGCATTGGAGACAACTTTTTATTTCAGAAGGTTGAAAAAGCTACTAGGGGGGAAGCTGTTCTAGACTTGATTTTAACAAATAGGGAGGAACTCGTTGAGAATGTGAAAGTAGAAGGCAGCCTGGGTGAAAGTGATCATGAAATCATAGAGTTTGCAATTCTAACGAAGGGTAGAAGGGAGAACAGCAAAATAGAGACAATGGATTTCAGGAAGGCAGATTTTGGGAAGCTCAGAGAGCTGATAGGTAAGGTCCCATGGGAATCAAGACTGAGGGGAAAAACAACTGAGGAGAGTTGGCAGTTTTTCAAAGGGACACTATTAAGGGCCCAAAAGCAAGCTATTCCGCTGGTTAGGAAAGATAGAAAATGTGGCAAAAGACCACCTTGGCTTAACCACGAGATCTTGCACGATCTAAAAAATAAAAAGGAGTCATATAAAAAATGGAAGCTAGGACAGATTACAAAGGATGAATATAGGCAAACAACACAGGAATGCAGGGGCAAGATTAGAAAGGCAAAGGCACAAAATGAGCTCAAACTAGCTACGGGAATAAAAGGAAACAAGAAGACTTTTTATCAATACATTAGAAGCAAGAGGAAGACCAAAGACAGGGTAGGCCCACTGCTTAGTGAAGAGGGAGAAACAGTAACAGGAAACTTGGAAATGGCAGAGATGCTTAATGACTTCTTTGTTTCGGTCTTCACCGAGAAGTCTGAAGCAATGCCTAACATAGTGAATGCTAATGGGAAGGGGGTAGGTTTAACGGATAAAATAAAAAAAGAACAAGTTAAAAATCACTTAGAAAAGTTAGATGCCTGCAAGTCACCAGGGCCTGATGAAATGCATCCTAGAATACTCAAGGAGCTAATAGAGGAGGTATCTGAGCCTCTAGCTATTATCTTTGGAAAGTCATGGGAGACGGGAGAGATTCCAGAAGACTGGAAAAGGGCAAATATAGTGCCCATCTATAAAAAGGGAAATAAAAACAACCCAGGTAACTACAGACCAGTTAGTTTAACTTCTGTGCCAGGGAAGATAATGGAGCAAGTAATTAAGGAAATCATCTGCAAACACTTGGAAGGTAGTAAGGTGATAGGGAACAGCCAGCATGGATTTGTGAAGAACAAATCATGTCAAACCAATCTGATAGCTTTCTTTGATAGAATAACGAGCCTTGTGGATAAGGGTGAAGCGGTGGATGTGGTATACCTAGACTTTAGTAAGGCATTTGATACGGTCTCGCATGATATTCTTATCGATAAACTAGGCAAATACAAATTAGATGGGGCTACTATAAGGTGGGTGCATAACTGGCTGGATAACCGTACTCAGAGAGTTGTTATTAATGGTTCCCAATCCTGCTGGAAAGGCGTAACGAGTGGGGTTCCGCAGGGGTCTGTTTTGGGACCGGCTCTGTTCAATATCTTCATCAACGACTTAGATATTGGCATAGAAAGTACGCTTATTAAGTTTGTGGATGATACAAAACTGGGAGGGATTGCAACTACTTTGGAGGACAGGGTCATAATTCAAAATGATCTGGACAAATTGGAGAAATGGTCTGAGTTAAACAGGATGAAGTTTAACAAAGACAAATGCAAAGTGCTCCACTTAGGAAGGAAAAATCAATTTCACACATACAGAATGGGAAAAGACTGTCTAGGTAGGAGTACGGCAGAAAGGGATCTAGGGGCTATAGTGGACCACAAACTAAATATGAGTCAACAGTGTGATGCTGTTGCAAAAAAAGCAAACATGATTCTGGGATGCATTAACAGGTGTGTTGTGAGCAAGACACGAGAAGTCATTCTTCCGCTCTACTCTGCTCTGGTTAGGCCTCAGCTGGAGTATTGTGTCCAGTTCTGGGCGCCGCATTTTAAAAAAGATGTGGAGAAATTGGAAAGGGTCCAAAGAAGAGCAACAAGAATGATTAAAGGTCTTGAGAACATGACCTATGAAGGAAGGCTGAAAGAACTGGGTTTGTTTAGTTTGGAGAAGAGAAGACTGAGAGGGGACATGATAGCAGTTTTCAGGTATCTAAAAGGGTGTCATGAGGAGGAGGGAGAGAACTTGTTCACCTTAGCCTCTAAGGATAGAACCAGAAACAATGGGTTTAAACTGCAGCAAGGGAGGTCTAGGTTGGACATTAGGAAAAAGTTCCTAACTGTCAGGGTGGTTAAACACTGGAACAAATTGCCTAGGGAGGTTGTGGAATCTCCGTCTCTGGAGATATTTAAGAGTAGGTTAGATAAATGTCTATCAGGGACGGTCTAGACAGTATTTGGTCCTGCCATGCGGGCAGGGGACTGGACTCGATGACCTCTCGAGGTCCCTTCCAGTCCTATAATCTATGATTCTATGATATGTGTACAAATAGGATGAATAGATTTAGTAGACCATAACCTTTACAGAGATATGTTACATGGCACAGGCTGCACAAACCCTATTCCAGTTATGTCATATTTCCATAAAGCCTTATGGGAGGTACCGTCACAGGACCTTCTGCTCCCCACAGTCACAGACGTTAGGCCAGAAGGGACCGCTGGGCTCGTCTAGTCCCAGCTCCTGCAGACCCCAGGCCAGAGCCCCTCCCCGCGTCCATGCAGTTGGAGCCAGGGGGGTCTCCGGATCCCCGAGTGGGAGAATCAGTTCCATCCCGGCTCCTCCTCCTCATGACAGCACAGAACGGGAGTTCCTGAACTCTCCCCTCCCCCAGCTCAGCCTGTTGCCTATGTCAGGCAGGAGCAAGTTCCTAGCCCTGGAGTGATGTTGAGCAGACTGAGCTGCTGCTGTGAGACTGATATACCTGCTCTGGGAGACACAAGGCCAGTTCCTGGCTTGTGGATTAGCTGGAGCCCAGCACAGGAGGGAATCAGCACCTTACAGATGGGGCTACCACTGAGCCCTCTTACCCACCAGCCTGGGCTCCTGCAGACCTAGCTGCAGACCCGCTCCCGGTCCTACAATTCCACCAGCATTCACACAGGTAGGGATACACCCAGCTGCAGTAACATGCAGGCTATCTGACCAGCCACTGCATGTGATCCAACAATAGGGAGGCTACAGCCAAAATAACCACCAGCTTACCAGCCTAGGACCCCAGAAATGTACCATCTTGCCCTGGTCCAAACTCAACCAGTATGAATTTTATTATCCAGTTTGCCTCCCCCTCAATGTGAAGAGGAAATGAAATACCCCCTCCAAGCTAAGATTCCCACGCACTACACTCAAACTCACTGGTTTAGATTAAAACATAAATTTATTAACTACAAAAGATAGATTTTAAGTGATACCAAAGATTATAAGTGATAGCAAACAGATCAATGCAGATTACCTAGTAAATAAACGAAAAACCAAACTAAGCTTTACATACTAGAGAGATAGGATTTGACTTAACAGTCTCTCAACCTGATGGATGATACAAGTGGGCTGCAGATTCTTAAGATACAAGTTGCACTTGCTTTACAGCTTGGAATCCCCAGGTTTTTCATACACATGAAAAAATCCCTTTAGCCTGGGTCCAGCACCCCCCCTCCCCCTCAGTTCAGTCTTTGTTCCTCAGATATTTCCAGGAGTCTCCTTGTGTGGGGAGTGAAGAACAACAGAAGATGTCACTTCCCTGCCTTTTAGAGCTTTAGCATATGGTGGGAACCCTTTGTTTCAAAACTTGATTCCCAGACCGGTTTGTGGAAAAATACTGACATCCCAAGATGGAGTCTAGAAACATGTGGTCTGGTCACATGCCCGTGCAGTGTTATAGCAGCCATTGCTTACAGGCTGGCCAAAACACCCAGAGGAAGGTTAAGCTGTTCCACAGTCCATTGTCTTTGCTGATGGGCCATCAGCCCCGTCTGGTGTCTTCAGTGTTGTACCTGAAAGGCTGGTTGTGAGTATTTTCCAGAGTAAGCCCATTTGAAATGCAGATCCCTAGTCAATATTCATAATTTCCGATACCAAAATGATATATGCATACAAATAGGATATATTCAGCAAATCATAACTTTTCCAGTGACACCTCACATGATCATTGTGAAGAATATGGGGTGTAGTGTCACAGATATAAATCATGTTTAAAGCATCTTCTCTGCTTTTTGCACCAGTTTAATGAAATTAGATTAAAGTCACTGATCCTGGAAACACGTTTAACTCGACTACCAGGAGTAGTTCCATTGACTTCAGTTATGCATGGTAGCATATATGTGTTTCCAGGATCAGCGTCTTGTTAAACCAGTGTAAGTATAGGCAAGGCCTAAATTACAGCTTGACCAGAACTGGAGCTTGCATAGATTGATCCACAAAATCAGACAGCTGTGTCTGGGCCCCAGCATTCTCCTAGTTTGGACCAAGCAGATTTTAGTGCAAGAGAGACAACAGCCCATCAGCGGTTCTCAAACTTCATTGCACCATGACCCCCTACTGACAACAAAAATTATTACATGACCCTGGGCAGGGGGCAGAGCATTCAGGCTTTGGCTTCAGTCCTGGGTCCCGGCGAGTCTAATGCTGGCCCTGGCAACACCATTAAAATGGGCTTGCAACTCACTTTGGGGTCCTCCCGACCACAGTTTGAGAACAACTGGCCCAGATTATTCCACTCTCGTGAAAATACCAGAGTATGCAGGCTTGAAATTGACTTTCTATGAGCTGCCAGGATAATAAGGCTTGATTGCTTGAATCTTTCAAAATAAATTGCTAATAATTTCAGAATACATTCAAACAAACTGGGTACTAATGCAAAGACTCTTGTATTCCAAAATACAAAACATACAAAGAGCGATCAAGAGCCTAGATATCGGAAAGAAAATAATGCCAACCAAACCCCCTTGTTGTACAATAAAATAATGACTACCCAGAAAATTGTTGTTATTAAAGAACAGTATCAGAATGCAGCTCCCAGCAGGACTTTGTCTGGGGGGATAAGGTAAGTGCCTATTGCAGGGTTCTTTCCTCTGAAGGGGTTGATTTTGGACACAGCTGGAGACAGCATCTAGTACCAGAAGGAGCTTTGGTTTGATCCAGTCTGGTGGTATGTTCCTTTATAATATTGGGTTACAGGCGGGTAGAAACTGCAGAACAGCCTTTGTTTATTTCCCCTTTAAACAAAATGGCTTAAGGCATTTGAGGCAGTGAAGCCTAGCAGATGAGCTCAGGTGACCTGAGACCTCCCATCCCCGTGCCTCACTTTCCCCATCTGTAAAATGGGGGCAATGATACTTATCTCCTTTGTAAAGTGCTTAGAGATCTACTGAAGAAGAGCGCTATATGAGAGCTGGGTGTTGTTATAAATAAAGAGCTCTATGGCAGCCATCACCCTTCACCAGAGCCTGCTGAAGTCAGTGGGAATCTCTACATTCACTTCAGTGGGCTCTGGCTCAGGCTTTCATTTCAGTCAGTTACAGCATCTCCTTTTGGCAGTCCAACCTCCAGCAAGCTAGCAGTAACTTTGCAGGGAAACAACCAGCGTCACGTTGCAATGGTAACAGTAGGGGGCGCCATTGACAATTGGACAGTGTCTGGGCAAGAGCTGCCTCCTCTTGCTCTCCAAAGTAGGGTTACCATATTTCCACAAGCAAAAAAGAGGACACTGGGGGGGGGGGAGGAGCCCCGCTCTAGCCCCGCCCCTGCCCCCATCCACTCCCTCCCACTTCCCACCCCGATTGCCCCCCTCAGAACACCCAACCCCCCCCGATCCTTGTCGCCTGACTGCCCCCTCCTGGGACCCCTGCCACTAACTGCCCCCTAGAACCCCACCCCCTATCTAAGCCGCCCTGCTTCTTGTCCCCTGACTGCCCCCTCCTGAGAACCCCTACGACCCTACCTGTCCCCTGACTGCCCCGACCCTTATCCACACCCCCACCCCATATTCACACCCCCGCCCCCAGACAGACCCCCAGGGACTCCCATGCCCTATCCAACTGCTCCACGGCCCCTGACAGGACCCCCATAACTCCTGACCCATCCAACCCCCTCTGCTACCTGCCTGCCTCGACCCCCTCCACACCCCTGCCCCCCTGACAGCCCCCCCAGAACCCCAGACCCATCTAACCCCCCCGCTCCCTGTCCCTGACTGTCCCAACCCCTCTTCACACCCCTGCCCCCCTGACAGCCCCCCCAGAACCCCAGACCCATCTAACCCCCCCTGCTGCCTGTCCCTGACTGTCCCAACCCCTCTTCACACCCCTGCCCCCCTGATAGCGCCCCCCCCAAACTCCCGACCCATCCAACCCCCACTCCCTGTCCCCTGATTAGGGCTGGCTTTAAAGAGCCCAGGAATCGGGCTGCACTCCGGATGGAGCTCCGGCCGGGGTTGCGCGGCTTGGGGCCGGGCCGGAGGTGCTCGGCTGGGGCTGGGCCGGCGTGCTCGGCCGGGCCCAGGCCGGTGCTGCTGGGGCCCAAGCCAGGCCGGGCCTAGGGTGCTCGGCCGGTGCCGGGCTGGCGCGCTCGGCCGGAACCGGGGTCGCCGCCCTGGGGCCGGAACCGGGACCAGAGCCGCTGGGGCCCGAGCTGGGCCAGAGCCGCTGGGGCCGCCGGGCACCCCTCGGCCTGGGCCGCGCCTCCCCAGAGCTCTCCTCCTCGCACACCCCCGCCCCAGCTTACCTGCTGCTGCCTCCTGCTTGCCCCTGCTTCTTTTCAGACTTCCCGCGAAGATCTGATTCGCGGGAAGCAGGGGAGGGGGAGGAGCAGGTGGGCGGAGCGTTCAGGGGAGGGGAGGAGGGGGAAGACAGCTGCGGGGCCGGACAGCATGTTAAGGCTGCAGGGGATTGGGGGAGCCGGGAAGGGGCTTTGGGTACCCAGCGGCGCTTGGCCACCGGTTTTCTGTCTATAAATAGCCGACCGGGGGGAAATCCCGGACATTTTTAGATTTTTAAAAATCCCCCCCGGACAGCTATTTATAGACCGAAAAGCCGGACATGTCCAGGGAAATCTGGACATATGGTAGCCCTACTCCAAAGGAGCCTTGGAAATGAAACTGGAGAATCTGCTTGACTGATAAGTACCAAGGCTGCCCCAGCCTAAGGGGGAAAGTGACACCATGAGCAGACGATTGCCCTCCCCCTAGCCCCCGGAATGGGTGATGGTTTGGGTTTGAAACTGGCCTCTGCACCTGCCTGTCTCTTGACTCCTACCAAACCCCTCTCCACTTGAGTCCTCCTGCGCTCAGCTAATCCCAAGTCCTGCCACATCCCCTGCCCGCCTCCCATGCGACAGAGGGGCCGAGTTCTTCGAAGAACTTCACTCCGTCTCCCCACCACCATCATCCCCACCTTCCCACCCAGCTGCAGAGCTCAGCCTGTTCTCCTTTATTCCCGGTAACCGCTCTGCGCCCTAGATCACAGAGTGCGCTCCCCCTTTAACAGCGGGCCTCGCGGTTAGCATGTCTCTCTTCCAAGTTCTGGCCCTTTAAAGAGATGTTGTTCCCAGGGGGGTTCTGGGAATTGTAGGCTGCTGCAAGGCATGCTGGGAAGGAATGCCAGGCTATATAAATAGCAATCCTCCCTCAGGGTATCTCTTCACTACAAGTTCTACAGTGGCACAGCTGTAGTGTAAACGCAGGATAGTGACAGATGTGGTTTTTCCTTCACTGTAGTAAAATCCACCTCAGCGAGAGGCAGTAGCTAGACCGACAGAAAAATTATTTCATCGTCCTAATGGTGTCTATGCTGGCTTAACTACATAGCTCAGGGGGTGTGAATTTTTCATGCCCTTGAATGACATAGCTTGGTTGATCCAAGTTTTAGGTGTAGCCCAGGTCTCAGACAAAAGAGGTGACAGAGAAGCGAGGCTTTTTTGGGGTTTCCCCTGTAGGAAAGGGAGGCTAGCTTCGGTGGGGGGGATTCTGCCAAACAGAGCTAGAGGAGTACCCAGCCCAGGCAGCACTGCTGAACAGGCTGTGAAGAGGCAGGACTTCGCTGGACCCTGGGAAGTGATGACAGAAAAGACTAGGGATAGTAGAATACTTCTGTGGGCTGGAAGTCCAGGTGTCCCAGACTATGGCTTCCAGAGATGGTGGGAGGAAACTCCCCTGTTTCAAGGGGAAAGAGTAGGGCAGATCCTGGGAGAAAGGCTATTGACCTTGAGGAGGGATGTTTTGTATGGACTGTCCTGCCCCTGCAAGATGAGAATGCTCACTGATTTGACTGCAGGGCCAAATCACCCTACCAGCCTGGGGAAACTGAGGCAGTGGCTCCACCTCCATGCTGGAGAGGTATGATGGTTGTTATATGGGTACTCCCTCTACTTTATTTACTGCATAGGCAGATGGTCCTATCTGCATCTTCTGTAAGGTGATGAGAGACATGTGTTACTGTGTTTTAGTCTATAAAAAAAGCCAAGCGACACAGTGGTATGACATCCTATGGAAGTTCCTGCCCCTAGAACCAGCCCTGACTGTGGCAGAACAAGTGGCTCCCTGGGTGTGGCCTGAGTGGATGACTAGACATGTCAGCACAAGCCTGTTGTGCCTCTGAGCAAGACAGCAGGATTCAATATTAGTCTATCATAGGGCCAGGGGTCAGCAGCATGACCCTAGCCCACAGACCAGGGGAGACCATCCATCAGGGCCAGTAGCCCTCTTTTTGGTGATTTGTTCCTCAAAAACATTTCTTATATCCTGTAACTTCCTTCTTGTACTTTCTCCTCCTCTCTACGGTTTCACCCTGGCTGGATTTCTGCTTGCTGAACGACACCCACTGTGCCCAACAATCTCTTGAAGCTTGACTTCAAGGCAGTCCGACTTGTTTCCTAAGAACGGCCATAATGGGTCAGACCAATGGTCCATCTAGCCCAGTAGCCTGTTTCCAGCCCATGTCAGATGCTTCAGAGGGAATGCACAGAACAGGGAAATTCCTGCTTCACTTTCTCTATAGGGGCATGCATGGACTCTCTTCTGGACACCCTCTTCTGTTGTAAAGCCTTCTCTAAACACAGAAGTTGCATCAGTTTGAAAAACTGATTTAGTTAATCCAGTGCAAATGCCTGTGTGGACAAAATATATTTATTTAAAACTAGTTATATTGACTTAACTTGCATCCGTAAACCTACCAGCACAAGTTAACCTGATGTAGGTTTAAACACAAACCTACATTAAAAGGACATTAAGCTTCCAAACGCAAGCACTAAGAAGTTAGGCAATGCTAGAATTAAGGCTGCCTATGCAACCTTAATTTGGTCTGTTGTGCATGTGCATACACGCTACAATACAATTTTTAATGACATGATCACATACTTTTTTCCCCCCACAGAACCCGGCCTCATTCAATGCACAAGCTGAGCCTGCTCTGGGAATGAATCAGGCCTGTGTAGCTAAGCAGGCCATCTTGACCACTTTGATGTTCTTTTAACATAGTTTTGTATGTGTAACTTCCTAGCTGGTTTTAAAAGCAAATTGACAAACTATATTCCATCATATGGACAGGTATGTGGTTCATCAGCAGGGCTGGCACCTTCAAATCTACTGCACAGACCTCTCCCACTTGAGGTAAGGGAGTATCTGAAAGCAGTAGTAGGTGTTTATCCTCTATTTGAGAGGCAGAAAACATTGCAAACAAGATGCAAGAACTAAAGTTTGTATTCATGTTGACCATGTGGAATGAAATTTTACAACACTTTTACCACACAAGTCAAGCTCTCCAAGAAAAAGAATTGGATTTGTGCAGACCTCTGTCAATCATTAGCAGACCACTTACACACTTTGAGGAATGATTTCGAAAGATTTGAAGACATATCAAAAGATATCTTGCCTGATACTAATTACAAAGAAGCCCAGTCCCACAAGCGAATCAGGAAAAAACAAGCAAATGATAGCAGTGCAACAGAAACAGCATTGAATCCTAGAGTCAAATTTCGTGTATCTACTTACTATGCTATAATTGATACACTTAAAGCTCATATGAAGAGGAGAGGTGAAGTGTACAAAGAAGTATCAAGTAGATTTTCTTTTCTAAACTATATGGACTTATCTGACAAACAATATTCACAAGGTTCCCAAAAGCTAGTTGACTCATACCCTGTTGACTTGAATATGAATCTCTGTGGAGAAGTACGGCAGTTCCACTGTTATATGCGCGCAAAGTTTAATGAAACAGGAAAAATGAAATTCAGTCACATTGATCTTCATGACACAATACTGAAAGACAGAATACAATGTGTATTTCCAAATGGAGAGATCGCACTACGTATTTTTCTAACATTGATGATTACTAACTGCTCCGCAGAATGCTCTTTTTCTCAGCTGAAAAGAATAAAAAACCCTCAGAGAACAGCAATGTGTCAGGACAGACTTGATTCACTTTCTCTATTGTGTATGGAAGTGGACATGTTTTGTCGAATCAGCTTCGATGAACTTATCCAGAATTTTACAATCAGAAAATCTAGAAAGAAGCTATTTTAATTTCTGCATACATGTAAGTTTTGTGTCATTTACGGTATAGTATTGTTTTCATTTTGAATTACATATTGCGGGGCACCATAATCTTTTCAGTGTTTAGGGCCTCTAAAAGTCTTAATCCGGCCCTGGTAGTGCCCGAACCACTGGGGGTGGAGGGAACGTGCCGTTTCTGTGTTGTGAATCTAGCCCTTCATTTCCTTTGCTTTAAAGGTCTGAAACAAATTTTTTCTGACTTTTCCAATTTTCCAAAAATACTGAAAAGTTTTGGTTTGGGTTGAACCAATTTTTTTCTTCTTCTTCCCCAATGTTTTGGAACTGCCAACAAACCAAAGAAAGCTCATGTTTCTTCTCCACAGAAGTTGGTCCAATAGAAGATATTACCTCCCCCACCTTGTCTCTCTAGCAAACCAAAACATCAGGCATTTGCCCAGCTCCAGTGAGGGCTCCTTTGAAGTGTGAGGGGGCTTTTCTTTTATCCAGCATGCAAGAGGGGATTGGAGAGCTGATACGGCGAGGAGCTCTGTGTCTCGATCAGAATCTGGCCCAGGTCCGCAGTGATCAAAGTTTATTGTCCTCTGCAAGGGCTTGGTCGATTACACGACACCATGACCTAGAGGAGTCAGCACAATACTTGGAATCAGCATGTCCCGAGTCCTAATCTTGGCTTGGTCACTGATTTGCTGTGTGACTTGGGAAAATCCCCTTACTTCTCTACTTCCACTTCTCTCTCTGCTCCATGAGAATAAACAGCAACCTGACTGGTGGATCTTAATTTATTAATATTCCTGCCTTTCCCCCTATCTAATGTAACCATGAATCTTCAGCTGATGGCTACTAAACTGGGGGCTCTATCACACCTTGTCACTGTGGGTAAGGCACAGTGGCTGTTGGGGCACGGGGCTAATCTGGGAGGGCAGTTAAGGGAACATATTATGGACCTACAAAATGGTTCACTCTGAGCTGGATAGTTGGCCAGGTGAATCGTTTATCCAAATTAGCTTGCCCACACCTACTGAGTATCCCAACACTGCTAGCCCAAATCTGTTGTAGGTTACCAATGAAATGAGTTTGCTGGTCTCAGTTGAGCTCCTAGTGATTCTTTGTGAATGCTGACGGATATGCAGAGGCCCAAGACTAACAGCAGGAGGTGCTATGGGTTAAAGATGAGGAACATTTGCAGAGCTGGAATAACAAGGGGGGCTGCAGGTTGGATTTGAGGGGTCTCAGCAGAGCTGGGGGGGAGCCCTGCACTGGAGTAGGATTGAGGGGTCTCAGCAGAGCTGCCAGGGGAGCTCCAGGCTGGAAGAGCAGGGCACTGAGGGTCCAGATCGCGGGGTATCAACAGAGCTGGGAGGGGAGCCCTGCCTGGAATAGCGGGGGGCTGAGGGCAGGATTGAGGGGTATCAGCAGAGCTGGGAGGGGAGCCCCAGGCTGGAATAGCAGGGGCCAAGGGCAGGATTGCAGGGTATCAGCAGAGCTGGGAGGGGAGCCCCGCCTGGAATAGCGGGGGGCTGCGGGTCTGGTTTCTGGGGTATCACTGAACACATTTTGTAGAGCTGCTGCCACCTGAGCTAGCGCAGCCCCGGCCCGGACAAGGCACCTGCTGCTGTTCCCGCTAACCGGCTGGGCGCTCCGGAGTGCAGGGGAGCTGGGCACCAGGGAGCCCTGGCCAGATTGCTCCCCCTTTCCCCGGGGGAGGTGGCACCCTGGCCCGCGCCCCTTCGCGGGCGCATTTCCCAGCCTGTGCCGGGCTCCTGCACGGGCGGGTCCCCGGGGACCGCTCCCCTGCCCCTCGCCGGAAGCTTGGGTGGGCAGCGGGGTCTCTTTCTTCCGGAACCGTGACATCAGCCCCTCGGGGCGGAGTGCAAAGAGCCCGGCCTCCCAGGCCTGCAGGGGTGTGTGTGTGTGTGCCTCGGGACACGCCTTCTCCCGGGGACAACAAAACCCAGCCCCCAGCAGAGCCCAGCCAGGGAGCACAGCGCCAAGGAGAGTCCAGCCCAGCAGCAGGTACGTGCCTTCGGGGCAGCTGCTCCCACGGCCGGGACCCGGACTCTGCCCCAGGCCAGCCAGATCCTCTATGTGCTCCTGCTGCAGGGTCAGGCGTGGGCTCCCCCAGGCCCACGCAGCGCATCGTGACTGTGGCTCCCTGTCCGGCGAGACCCAGACCCGCTCTGCCCCGGGGCTTTCCCCCCCCGGCCCCATCCCGGCCCCGGAGCGCGCATCAAAGGAGCCGCACTCGGACCATATGTGACGTTATTGACATAAACTGGGACCGTATAGATCATTGTTGCAACCAAGGTCCTGTAGTGGCACCCAAATCTTGTATAAAGGGGGTCAAATGGGGTGTCTAGGACAAGGTTATGGTTTACTGGTTATGATTATGCTGTCTATATGTGTGTATCAGTTTTGTGGTCGAAGTTATGAATATTGGATCTATACTGTCTGTATGGCAAACTTATGCTATGCTTCTGGGTGACATCCCAGACAAACTGAGATTAGCTCTGCCTAGCCTGCTTGATGGCCCATTAAGGACCATCAGCTATACAATGGACCCATTGAGAGAAGGCAGATACGCCTTGTAACTCAGCAGAGTATGCAGGGACTGGCCCATGTGACTCCAGACTCCATTTTGCTGTAATTTTCCACAGTAAGAACAAAGAGGTGTTCTTACACCTGGAAAAGACTATATAAGGCTGATGTCTCATCTCCATCTGGTCTTCAATCCTGCTTCATACCTCTGGAGGAACTTTACCACATGCTGAAGCTTTGAACAGAGGACTGAGGACCCATCCCAGCGGGGGATGTATTCCAGAGACTTGATTTGAACCTGCAGTTTATTCCATTGCTGCTGCAAGCCTGAACCAAGAACTCTGCCATTACTGTATGTAATTGATTCCATTTAACCAATTCTAACTCTCATCTCTATCTTTTTCCTTTTATAAATAAACCTTTAGATTTTAGATTCTAAAGGATTGGCAACAGCGTGATTTGTGGGTAAGATCTGATTTGTATATTGACCTGGGTCTGGGGCTTGGTCCTTTGGGATCAGGAGAACCTTTCTCTGTTACTTGGGTACTGGTTTTCATAACCATTTGTCCCCATACGAGTGGCACTGGTGGTTATACTGGGAAACTGGAGTGTCTAAGGAGATTGCTTGAGAGACTTGCGGTTAGCCAGTGGGGTGAGACCGAAGTTCCCTTAGTCTGGCTGGTTTGGTTTGCCTTAGAGGTGGAAAATACCCCAGCCTTGGGCTGCAACTGCCCTGTTTAAGCAATTTGTCCTGAGTTGGCACTCTCAGTTGGGTTCCGCCAGAACCGCATTGTCACACCATATTAGTATGAAAGCCAAGTGCCTGAGTCAGAAAGGATCTGGCCGGTTTCCTCTTGCTCTGGGCAGTTGGGGGAAGGGGACAGATGGCGGCGTGGGGAGCCCTGGCCCTGGCTCTGTCATTACGCGGGGGCTGTGCGCACTGGGAAGCTGGTGCCCAGGGATGCCTCTGGCAGCGGGTCTGGTTTAGCTCGGAGTCCCTGTGCTCTCTTGGTCCCCAGTCATCAAACAGGGCTGTTCTCCAAAGCAGGGCAACTGTGAACTGCTCCCAGCTACAGAGCCAGCCGCACCCCTGGCACTGAATTTGGAGCCACTGCAAATAAAGCTGGCTCGGAGGTGCCGAATTCAGAGCAGGGTTTCAGGGTTGCTCCCTTCTGCCTCCCCACTCCCCAAAACCTTTAGGGGAGTCATCCCAGTGCAGGGCTCTGCTGCTGCAGAACCAGCCCTGGGATGAGCTGGGGCTGTAGACACCTCCCACCAACCACAGCTGGGGTGTTTGGAATAGAGGTTCAGAGCTGGGGACCAGCTAAGAGTGTCTCCTCTGGGTTCAGGTTGCAAATCCGAAGGCTGACTGGGCTAGGGCTTTGTTTCAGGTCCAGGTTTTTGAAGGTCCCTTTGGATTGTAACCTGTGCTATCAAATATCAGCCCTGTCACAGCTACACAGAGCTGCCTCAGAAGCTCTGCTAGCCAATTGTATTTCAGGCCTGTGAAGTTGTACATCCCCAATCTCCTCCCCAGATCTCCCTGTTCCTGGCTCTGGCAGGCAGGTAGGATCTTGCCACTGTTAAGAGGAGTTGTTCAGTCATGTAATGTAAAGCTGCATGCGTCTCAGCCATAACATCAGCTTGTTACAATGGAATCCCATCACCAGCCCCACCAGCTGGCGTTTGCAAAGACTCCCCCACACCTGGTGGGGCAGCATGTTAGTCCTGTGCACTGATTTCCATAGCAGGAGAGGGGATGGCCCATGCCACAGCAAGTGCCAGGCAACGCCCTGGGCTGTGTTTAAGTTTGATGGTTGCAATCTACCTCTCTGAGCTTCCAGGCTGCCTCCATTGCACCCATGGCATGCATGATGGCAGGAACCCTCTGAACAGAGTGGTAGTGCTGTGACACTGAGAGACGCTTGGATGAGGATGGAGTAGCCATCATACTATACTTCTTGGTGAACGTAGGACCCTTGGAAGGGTTTGTGCTGCTGGCTGGAGCTGCACATGGTGGGGTCTTGTCCGGTGCAGGCTTCATCTGCACGCATATAGCGCTATGAATGCTCCTCAGTTCGAGCACCTCCTGCTATTTCAGTCTTGCATCCCTGTTAGCTCTGCCAGTGGCCCTCAAGTCTGACCTGCAATGGCAGTAGTCCTACATCTTCCTGCAGCCCTGTCTGTGCCCCACAATGCCGACCCCCCCACACTCCCTTCCCCCAAATCACCTGTTCTTCCAGACCTGGGCCATATCATGTGATCGGGTTTTGATGCAGAGTCCACAGTGAATGTTTACTGAGACCTCCCCAACTCGTTTCACCTGTGACCAAAGTCTGGAAATGAGCTTGGTCTTCACACCACCTCTTGCCAGTGCTTAGACCCTTTGCTTCTTTGAGCATGAGCAGCGCCCACTCTGGTGGATAAAGGCGTGGGCCCAAGTTCTGATCTCTGTGATTGTGGGGAATCCTACAGCCGCGTTTTCTGAAATATTTTGGGGAAAATGTGTGAGGCCTGGGGGAAAATAAGACCGGACACAAGGTGTACATTTTTAATGGTGAGAGTCTTGGAACACGTTACCCAGAGTTGTGATGGATTCTCCATCACAGACAATTTTTTTAATCAAGGCTGGATGTTTTTCTAAAAGATCAGCTCTAGGAATTACTGTGGGGCAGTTCTCCGGCCTATGTTATCCAGGAGATCAGATGAGATGATCACAATGGTCCCTTCTGGCCTAAGAACCTAGGAATCTCTGAACATTTAAACAAGAAAAGCAGGCTGACATCATCCTACTCAGTGAATTTCCTGTCACGAGGGAAGCGGAAATGCATGTGCGCTCTGTACCCCAGAAGGGAGGTTGTGTGTGTGTGTGTTTATATCTAATGGGGAAACCCAACCTATAGTTCCTGGAGTTCAAAATTGTGTGTTTCCCTGAAGCAGCAAAGAGAACTTCCCTAGTGCCCTTCATTTGGGGCTCTCAAAGCATTTTGCTATCACTAGTTACAATCCACTCGGAGGTAGGTAAGAATTAGTATTTCCATTTTGCAGATGGTTGTGGGAAGGGGAACTGAAGCTCTGAGCAAAGGGGACTTGCCTAAGATCAGTGGCAGGGCTTGGCATGGAACCCAAGAGTCCTGTCTCCTAACTGTCCTGCTCTAACTTCCCATTTCAGTCTGGGTAAAGGTTGCACTCCTGTAAACTTTGAGGACTTTAAACCGCAGTTGGTGTAAATAATAATATAATATATGGAGATATACCTATCTCATAGAGCTGGAAGGGACCTCAAAAGGTCATTGAGTCCAGCCCCCTGCCTTCACTAGGCAGGACTAAGTATTGATTTTTGCTCCAGATCCCTAAGTGGCCACCTCAAGGATTGAACTCACAACCCTAGGCGACCAATGCTCAAACCACTGAGCTATCCCTCCTCCCAAATCAGTGTACCAGTCGCTTCCCTGAAATAGAGTTGCACCAATTTATACCAGCTGAGGATGTAGGCCAAATAAATGAGCTTCGGCCGGTGTTAAAACAAGAAATCCAGATAGGTGGTGTTTGCACAAATTAAGAGCAGAGATTGTAGGAGGGGGTGTTAACTAGAACCGGGCAACAGAGCCATCCCTTGGGTAGGGCGAATTGGAGCAACCGCTCTGGGCCCCGCACTTTGGGGGCCACTGCGGGCCGGTGCGATTGGCCAGCGTGGTTGGTCCCGGAAGAGACGAAGCCGTCACTTCCACCCCAGGCCCCTCACCCCCCTAGGGACGGCCCTCCTGGGCAAGGTACACCAGACACTTACTATCTGGTGTAAACCTATTTGCTGGAGGTCAGCTCAAAACATGAGGGTCAAGGGCCAGTGAGCCAACACCATGAAGAGAAACCCAGCACTGGGATACCAGGGAGAGGGAAGGTGTTGAGGTTGCTACTAGGTGCTGTCCCCGGCACCATCCTGTGTGTCTTTGGCTACTAGATGTCTGATGCGTGGATACCTCTTTCCCCCCCACACGCAGAGCTTCGGGGAGGGGGTGTCTTGGCTCCTCTCTCCCATTCCTGGTGGCTGCAAGGTCTGGCCTGTGGGATCCACCTTCCCGTGAATAGCCTGGAGCCTGCAGCTGCTCAGAGCTTGGCAAAGGTAGTGCCAAGATACTCCTCCCTCTGCCTTCTGGGCATGCTGTTACAGAGGCTTGATATGAACTGGATGTGTGGCTTGTCTCCCTACTTGGGAGGGTGGGGGTTCTTCTATGGGGTGTTGTGTCTCTCCCAGCCAAAACCCCAGTGCATCTGTACCAAATACTGCCTTAGAACTGTGGAGGTCTGCTTCAGGATTCCGTCTCCTTGGGAGGGCAAAGCAGCCCATAGAGCCTAGGATCTGACTCTGTTCTCAAAAGGTACCTGGTATGTGCTAAATGACTTGCATTAAATAGGGTTGGTCAGAAAATGAGGGAACAGGGGAAATTCCCTGCAGGAAAACCTGGCTTTTTGCTGAAAAACCAAATAGCTTCTTTTTTGATTCTGCCTGCCCCCTCCCTCCCGCGGAACCCCAGCCTGGGTTTTCCATGGAGAGCACACACTTCCCATCAAACTGTTCACTTAGTAGAAACTGGGTTTGGATGGAAAACTTGCAGCCAGCCCTCTTGTGGAATGCCTGGGGATCCTTGTGATCTCTGTGGCTGCAATACCTCATTCCTCAGGAATTTCACTGCCCTTTAGCACTAATGAATGGCCATGTATGGTAACCTGTCTAGACTGAGCACAGTGGTCTGGTGTTTACGTGGCCGTCTCTTTCCCTTCTGTAGCGGAGCAGGATCAGGGACGTGGGCTTGTTCCCCCTGGTAGCAGCAGAGGGCTCAGCCTGGTCTCTAGTGGAAATTCTCTGCCTGTCTCAGAGCCACTCAAACTGAGTCCGTCTGGGTTCGGGGAAGCTCTCCACTCGGAAGGTCAGGTGTGCTCCGTATGCGGATCCTGCGCTAGCCACGGGCTGCTGTTAGTCTCTCACTTTCATGGACCCTAACTCATCCTGTTAATAACTCATCGTGTACTGACTCCCTTGCTCTGAGCCAAAACCCACAGAAAGGCCTCACACAGTGAGTGCTGCTCTCCTCGGCTACACTGATTTGGTCCCCGATTGCACTGGTCATCATGCCGCGAGGCTTGAGATCTGATTCTCCTTTCTCTTGCACCGCTCTGACATGCATGTATCTCCGCTGACTTAATGGGATTACTCCTGATTTGCACCAGTGTCAGTACCCCAGGTCTCTTTTGGAACCTCCACTTTAGCAAATGCCTTCCTTCCATTTACTACATGGCGGCTAACTCCCAGCTGACCTGTTCCTTGTGCAGTCACTTACACCGGTACACAGGTGATGTAAATTGCTACCAAATCAGAGTGACAGTGTGCTATACGCACTTCACACTCGATCTGCACAGATGGACGTGACATATGGTAGGCGAGAGTTGGGCCCTCCTGGCTAAACTACCAAAAGAACTCAGAACTCTGGGTGCAAAGAACCCCTGAAAAGCTGGTCCCAATGGTAGGTGGTAAGGCCTCAAAAATCTGTCCCTGTGGCTTTCCTCAGTGGATTGGATATATCTAGGGTGACCAGACAGCAAGTGTGAAAAATCTGGACGGGGGTGGGGGGTAATAGAAGCCTATATTAAAAAAAAGACCCACAAATCGGGACCGTCCCTATAAAATTGGGACATCTGGTCACCCTAGATATATCTTTTCAAAGTGATTCTCCATTTCTTTCCTGCCCAGATGTCTAACCTCTCCAGGCCCCTTGGAGTTGCAGCTCCTGCCAATTACTTATCCTCTGCAAATCTCATTAGCGTGCTGTTTACTTCCAGTAATCAGGAAGACTTTAAATCAGACCCCAGTCCCTGTGGTCCCTCTCTAGATCCCTCTCCCTCAGTTCCAGACTGTCACTAGTTTCCAGGCTACGTGAGGGTTCTCCTGGACAAATACGTGTGAATTAACTTTACAGGTGGGATTTCATGCCACACTGTTCAATACTTAAAGTGTAACAGGTCTATTTTAGGGAGTGGTAGTCTCCAGTGAATTCTATTTCCTTCCTTCCTTGCTTTTACTGCCAAACTAATGGTGTAACTTTTAGTGTGTAACATCATGCCTACAGGTCAACATCGCGCAATCCATTTATTTTTTATAGAACTCTTTTTATGTGATGTATGACAAGCCACTAAAGAGAGAGAGAGAAATTAGTAAATTTCTATTGTCGGAATCTAAGATTCTCAGCAGGCAGAAAGGGTAAGCTAATGTGCAAAGATGGAGGAAAGTAAAAGAAAAGGAAACTGAAATTTAAGAGCAGTCATGGTAAAACTAAAAGGTAATTATCATTGCACATGGGTTTTGTTACCCCAAATCTCTGTGTAGAATAATAAGGAGGTGACATATACAACAGGTTCAATTCCTACCAGCATCTCTCAACTGGGAGAATTAGAAATCTGTGTGCCTCCCACCCCTGTTGCATTGAACTGAAGGATAGAAGAAGAATCCAACCTTAAACAGAAAGAAGATTTATTAAGGGATAGATACAACTGGGGGAAGATTCACTATGGGGAACACTACAAATATGACTACCCACAAATAGATTCCAATAAGGGAACATAAGGCCCAGGCCCTTAAACTCTCCCTTGGCTAAACTATTCAATGCCCCAAAATAATAACTGTCTCTCTTCTAACTGCAGATGGAGGACACCAGCAAGGGATGATCCTTCTTGGGCTCTCTGGAACATCGGAGGATCTACTGCCGAAGCAGGAGATCAACAGATCTGTGCTGACAGCGAGCCTTAGATGCTCTCTGTGGTGCGCCTTTCTGAGGCCCACTCTGACAGGCACACACTGACAGGCCCTGCCCCCAACCGGTTCCAGCCAGTTCTCAGTCCCTCAAGTTCTGCCTGGAAACAGAGTTTTGGCGGGAAAATGCCATGAAGAAGGGCACCAAGATGGAGTTCAAACCCTCCCTAAGATATGCGCCATCTTGAATTTCTAATCTCCATTTTGAATTGCAGCAACATTCCTAACAGAATATAGTCATCCTCCGGTCTACAAGAACCCCTAGGTCCTTCTCCTCTTCCGTTACAAGCTGGGGATGCATTGGTTAGAAGTAACGGAAGAGGAGAAGGACCTAGGGTAGACCGGAGGATGACTATGAGTCGACAATGTGATGTAGCGGTGAAAAAAGCCAATGCGGTCTTGGGATGCATTAGGCGAGGTATATCTAGTAGGGATAAGGAGGTGCTGCTTCCGTTGTATAAGGTGCTGGTGAGACCTCATTTGGAGTACTGTGTGCAGTTCTGGTCTCCCATGTTTAAAAAAGATGAACTCAAATTGGAACGGGTGCAGAGAAGGGCCACTAGGATGATCAGAGGAATGGAAAACCTGTCGTATGAAAGGAGACTAGAGGAGCTCGGGTTGTTTAGTCTGACAAAACGAAGGCTGAGGGGGGATATGATTGCGCTCTTTAAATATATCAGAGGGATAAATACAAGGGAGGGAGAGGAATTATTCCAGCTTAGTACTAATGTGGACACGAGAACAAATGGATATAAACTGGCCGTGGGGAAGTTTAGGCTTGAAATTAGACGAAGGTTTCTGACCGTCAGAGGGGTGAAATATTGGAACAGCCTTCCGAGGGAAACGGTGGGGGCGAAGGACCTATCTGGTTTTAAGATTAAGTTAGATAAGTTTATGGAGGGAATGGTTTAATGGTAAAACATATTAGCTGAGGAATACCGAGCAATGGCAGGTAAATAGTATAATGGTTAACAAGGGTCAGGCTGGAGACTCTTGCCTACATGCTCGGGGTCTTACTGATCGCCATATTTGGGGTCGGGAAGGAATTTTCCTCCAGGGTAGATTGGCTGAGGCCCTGGAGGTTTTTCGCCTTCCTCCGCAGCATGGGGCAGGGATCGCTAGCAGGAGGGTTCTCTGCCAATTGAAGTCACTAAAACACAGGATTTGGGGACTTCATCAGCAGAGTCCAGGGAAGGGGTAGGGACGGTTTTGTGGCCTGCAGCATGCAGGGGGTCAGACCAGATGATCATAATGGTCCCTTCTGACCTTAAAGTCTATGAGTCTATGAGTAATCATGTACCAAAAACACCTTACAAGCAAGTTTAAAAGCATAGCTCTGTTATTTTCATTGCTATCTTTTGAGTAGGTGGAGTTTTAAGTTTCATTTTGGAGTGTTTGAAATAATTTTCTTTTAATAAAGACTGACTTGTTTGTATAGGAAGGAGCAAAGATTTCAATGTTTTGATTCCTTTATTCAAGCACAGTAGAGGATTTTATAATTTCTTGAGATTAAAGGATTCTTTCTTTTAGTAAGTAAATATATCCGGAAAAAGAAATGCTGTATATGAAGATCTGTAGTTTCACTCCATTCACCTATCTGCACTGAGTTATTAAATGTATTTTGTTCATTACAGATGTTTATTATGTGAGTAACCAGTCTAGAAATTGGAACCTTGTCAGTATTAGTGAATTAAGATAGTGAAACAAAGCATTTTAACACTAAGATAAAAGCTGCATCATTATCAGATAACTAGAATAAAAATTAAAATAACAGTTAAAATCAAGTACTGTTGTGAAGGGGAAATTTCTCTTTTTCAAAATACTGCAAGCAGTCTGTCTGAGACTTATAAGTGACAAATGCAAGTCTAAAGTAGAAATTGGTGTCTGAGTATTGAGATGTGCGAGCCACGAGTTGTTCAATACAAATTCATGATGGCTTTATGTGTGAAAATGTAGACAAACTTCAGGTGCACCTGAACAAATTTGCTTCAGTCTGCTTGCTCCAGACGATATAGATCCACACACCCACCAATGATACAACCTTCGGTTAACAGCAGCAGTTGCCTCTTCCTCTTCAAAACACCACAGGCCCAGTGGAACTGACCTGGTTCTGTTGTGCAGGAATAGCAGGATTTGGGTAGCCCACACACGGTCATGGACCCCAGCACTGGAAGGGATTTTTCCTAGATGTCCCCATGCAATGGTATTTAGGAGGATGAAAAATGATTGGGCCATGGGATGGCCAGATGCTGGGGGCATAGACCTGTTGCTACATGGGTTCAGCAGTCACTGATCTCTGAGGAGCTGGACTGCAGAAGTGACAAGAGCTACTGCAGACTCGGGATTATCATAGTGGGCTTGGATTTCTTCCGCAGCCCCCAAGAAACAGTTTGTGCCCAAGCCGACTATTACTCTGCTGTGGGATGGCAAAGGATTTAACCCGTTAGGCAGAAATTTCACAATGGGCTGAACTTTTAAATAACCATTAACAACATGAAAAAAATATTTTTCAAACCATGCTCTTTTTTGCTAATTTGAGTTTCAGTTCACGTTGTTTCTGTCCTAGCCTATCTTCTCCATATTTCTACAGTGCAGTGCTGAATTTGTGACATCACGATTGCTTCTACAGCAACAGACTCTGAATTTCATGATGACTTCACTGCAGAATTAAGCAGAAAGAGGAGCGAGGCTGAAAACCAGAAAGAGTTTATAATAGTTAAAAGGGGTGATGCTGCAGTCCTTGGGCAACCAAAACTCCCAGTGATTTTCAAGGATGGAGCCTAGATCATTTAAAACGGTAGAAACAGGGGATTTAGCAAGTTTCAGGCAAAGGACTGTAAAAGGATTGCTTGCTTGTGTAGAAAATGTTCTCGCTTTCACATTTGCCCTGGTATGAAAGTTCCTCTGAGTCAAGACATTTTATTAAAACTAAAGAAAGATCTGCATGGGCAAATTTTGTCTTGCATTGCTTTAAAATAGTTTGTGTATTGTGACACTTCAGATGTAATTGGTAGTATGATTAAGTTGCTCATCTAGCCCACCGTTCAGATAGGAAGATGAAATGCTTCATTAAAAGTTATTGTATACAGTAGTTAAATCTGGCACAAATTAGACCAGCACTTATGTAACTGACTGCTGTTCTATTTGGGAGAAATGAAGTATATGTAGACAAAGGACAGACTTTGCCAGGAATGAACGACATATGAGATTCAGGACATTCCTGTGTGTAAAAGTGGGAGTATTCCTTGCTCTCATAGATTTGTAAAACATCTTCTCATGATCACACTGTTAAATTCAGCTCCATGTTATGTTCATTTCCTATCTTACCTGCTATTAATCAGATGATTGGTTTCAGTTAAAAGTTAATCAGGCTTCATACTGGAAATATGCATTGAAAGAATGTGCTACAAAAGAGGGAATACTCCGATTCCAAATGTTTTCAAGACACACATATTTAACAGTTTTAGCAGTGTTCAGAAGGTTCAAGGTCCTTAAGCAAACAAAACAAACTCACAAAGCCCTCTATTTTTGTTTCTTGGCACTTAACTTTCTGAGAACTCTGGCTTTTTTTTAGTATTGTTGGGAGTTAACGGGTGTCAAAAGCTCCAGACAGACAAATCCTTCTCAGAATTTGGTGATCTGAAATGTGCTCCTGCTGTTAAAAGAATTGTCAAAATTCTGGCACCTTTAGCTTGTATTCACTGAATGCCTCAATTGCCAGACTAACAAGGGCACTCAGCACACAAATACTGAAAATCTCATTTCTGATTTTTGTTAGTTTCCAAGACATGTAGCCCGGATAATTGACTCCAACTCTTACATGATGGTTTAGCCAGTTGGAGGCATTACATTATTCAAGGATCTCCCTGCAACATGGAACCAGTCTATAGGAAACCAAATAAGTATCATTTTTTTACTCTATTTGCGCAATTTGGCAATGACTAGGGTGTTGTCAGATGCTACCGGTGTAGTGCTCTGCTTTCTCCTATGTTGATATCACTCGACTGCGTGCGTCTGTTCCCTCTGTGTGCTGCCCAACTTTGCGCAAATAGCTGACACAGCAAACCCAAAGAGAACCCCCAATGACCTCAGAGTCTAGTAAGATGCAAAGTCACGTCGACCAGGTTTATTGCGACCTCGGACACAGTTGCAGTTCCCCGTAGATTACTTAGTCTACCGGGCATACTACGAGAACATGCCTCTTGGCAATGGACCCGGCTCAGTCAGTGGTGGGACTTTCCACTGCCCTCTTGGCCCGACAAAGACACCACCCCAGGGATACATTCTTATACACAGGTACAAAGAAGTTACACATCACTTCTGACGTATTGAGGTGCAACCCCTCTACGCAGCAAGGTACAACCCTTCTACGTAGTAAGGTGCCGCCTCTCACCTTGTACATAAACTCTGGTAAATGAAGTGTAAAAATATAATTAGGAAGGTCAAAAAAGAAGTTTTTGAAGAACAGCTAGCCAGAGACTCAAAAGTAATAGCAAAAAATGTTTTAAGTACATCAGAAGCAGGGAGGCTGTTAAACAATCAGTGGGGCCAACTGGATGATCAAGATGCGAAAGGAGCACTCAAGGACGATAAGGTCATTGCAGAGAAACTAAATGAATTCTTTGCATTGGTCTTCATGACTGAGGGTGTGAGGGAGATTCCCTCACATCCTCAGTAAGCCATTCTTTTTAGGTGACAGATCTGAGGAACTGACCCAGATGATACAAAACTACTCAAGATAGTTAAGTCCCAGGCAGACTGTGAAGAGCTACAAAAGGATCTCTCGAAACTGCGTGACTGGGCAAGAAAATGGCAGATGAAATTCAATGTTGATATAGTGGGCTTGGAAAAGATTTAGAAAAGGGCAACAAAAATGATTAGAGGTATGGAATGGCTTCTGTATGAGGCGAGATTAATAAAACTGGGGCTTTTCAGTTTGGAAAAGAGATGACTGGTGTGGAGAAAGTAAATAAGGAAGTGTTATTTACTCCTCATAACACAAGAACTAGGGGTCACCATATGAAATAAATGGGCAGCAGGTTTAAAACAAACAGAAGGAAGTATTTTTCACACAATGTAAAGTCAAACTGTGGAACTCCTTGCCAGAGGATGTTGTGAAGGCCAAGACTATAACAGGGTTCAAAAAAAGAACTAGATAAATTCATGGAGGATAGGTCCATCAGTGGCTACTAGCCAGGCTGGGCAGGGATGGTGTCCCTAGCCTCTGTTTGGTGGAAGCTGGGAATGGACAACAGGGGATGGATCACTTGATGATTCCCTGTTCTGTTCATTCCCTCTGGGGCACCTGGCATTGGCCACTGTCTGAGGACAGGATACTGGGCTAGATGGACCTTTGGTCTGACCCAGTCTGGCCATTTTGATGAGTTGCTGGGTTAGGGGAAGTTTGCAGTTGTGTAGCAACTGGGGATTATGGTGCCGCCACCACCAGAGCAGGAGTGGGCTGAACAGAGGTTTCATGAGTAGATGCCGTGGCCAAAGAGGGCAATGCACGTTTTGATTCAGACAGCAGCTGCCTTGCTGACCCCACTAAGGAGCTCCACAGACTCCCTGGAGCATTGGCTGTGCCATTGAAGGCTTGTGCTGTACCACTCAGGTGCTATGCAGCCGCCTGCTGTTCTGCACTCATGTGAACGCAGTTCCCCCGTACCCTGGTGAGCACCAGTTGTGGCGAGCGGAGCAGAGAGGAAGCTGAGTGCCAGCTCACCAGAGTGTGGAGAGTCACTCAGGGCAGCATGGACCAGTGCCCTGACGCCTTGGAATCTGTGATTCTTCCTCCTGCTGGACTCGCAGACGGAGGGGCTGCAGAAGGGCCTGTCCAGGAACTCAGAGGATCAGGAGGAGCGGATCAGGGCCCGAAGCCTCTGCATCGCAGCCTGGCTGGAGGCCAAGCGGCCTTTGCCATGGACCCTAGCAAGTCTGAAGGGGCCGGAAGTGAAGAGGGAGCAGGAGCCATGCAGCTCTCTCTGCTCCCACTGCTCCGCTTCACTTTGCACATGCGCGCACACAGGCCATGCTGGGACGCGGTGCCTAGAGGGAAAGTTGGGATCCTGACAATAAAGCGGGATGTTGATGGAGAGGCCGAGAGAAGAGGTGCGTTGAGGAGCAGGGAGATGTCAGATAGGAGGGAGCGGAGCAAGAGGAGGGGCTGGGTGATGTGGGGAGGAGGGAGCAGGGACTGGGTGGGGAGGGAGCGAGAGTTAACTGGGACTTGGTTGGGCCACTGGCTGACCTGCGGTTCTGGGGAGGCCAGACGGAAGGGGCTGGAGCCTGCTGGAGAGAACAGACGTGAACCTCGCCTGGGGACTCTGAATACAGCCTGAACCTCACGACAAACCAGGTAGGGGCCAGTGTAAGGACACCCCACAGGGCTTCTGGGTAGACGTAAAATAGCAGGTGGTCCCGATAGACACCAGAAAAACGATGAGGCTGGAAGCAGGATGGAGAGGGGTTGATTGTGAGCAGCGATGCTGGGCGGGCACTGGGCAAGACAGTGATGTGGAACCTGGACCCCTAGGGCAGGTGCAGGGAGGCTGATGCCCAGAGCAGGGGTAGACGGAAGGGCAGGGAGCTGCAGCGGGGGAAGGTAGGACAGGGAGCCTGGGACTGTGCAGGGAGCCTATGGGCGGGGGGGGGGGGGGGGGGGGGGGGCAGGGCAGGACCCTGGACCCCTAGGGCAGGTGCAGGGAGACGCAGGGAGGCTGGTGTCCAGAGAGGGGTAGGGGCGGAGGTGCAAGGAGCAGGGAGCGGGGCAGGCCCCCGGAGCTGCAGCGAGCCCGGGAGGGATTTGCAGGGCGGACGGGGCAGACGCACAGAGCTAGGGACGGGTTCTCAGGAGGCAGGGCCGGAGTGCGGGTTTGCAGGGGACGGGGATGGTGCGCGAGTTCCCAGGGGGCGGGCCCGGAGCGTGGGGTTCGCAGGGGTCGGGGCCCGAGCGCGGTTTTGCAGGGGGCGGAGCCCGAGCGCAGGTTTGCAGGGGGCGGGGCCAGAGCGTACTCCCCGCCGGAGCTCGCGCTCCGCCCCCGACGCCGCGTTGCTTAGCGACACTGGGGCCGGGTCCAGCCGGGCTGGGGGCGGCATGAGCCGGGCGGCGCTGGGCGAGGGGGAGCCCAAGGGGGCGGGGGAGCTGCGGTGCCCGTCGCTGAACTGGGAGGAGCAGGAGGAGCGGATCGCGGCCCGGCGCCTCCGCATTGCGGACCGGCTGGAGGCCAAGCACTGGTGAGAGCGGGGGACCGGGACCCCCCTGGACCCTGAACCGGGCCGAACCGGGCCCCCCAATTGCCCCCCCGAACCCTGAACCGGGCCGAACCGGGCCCGCCCAACCGCCCCCCTAAACTGGGCCAAACCGGGCCCCCGAACCCTGAACCAGGCCGAACCGGGCCCCTGAACCGGGCCCCCCCCAACAGACCCCCCAAACCCTGAACCGGGCCCCCCAACCGCCCCCCAAACCATGAACCGGGCCGAACCGGGCCCCTGAACCGGGCCCCCCCAACCGACCCCCCAAACCCTGAACCGGGCCCCCCCCAACCGCCCCCCCGAACCATGAACCGGGCCGAACCGGGCCCCCCGAACCGCCCCCCCGAACCCTGAACCAGGCCGAACCGGGCCCGCCCAACCGCCCCCCTGAACCGGGCCGAACCGGGCCCCCCCAACCGACCCCCCAAACCCTGAACCGGGCCCCCCCAACCGCCCCCCCGAACCATGAACCGGGCCGAACCGGGCCCCCCGAACCGCCCCCCCGAACCCTGAACCAGGCCGAACCGGGCCCGCACAACCGCCCCCCTGAACCGGGCCGAACCGGGCCCCAACAACCGAACCCTGCACCGGGCCAAACCGGGTGCCCCCCGACCTGCCCCCCCAAACCCTGAACCAGGCTCTGGATTCCTAGTCGGGTAGCCAGTGATGTCACAGCCCAGAGTAAACCAATGGACCTTTGTGTTTTGACATAGCGAGAACTAATGTTTGAAAAACATGTCCATGTGCCAGGCAGATCTACAACCATAAGCTCATGAAAAATGTTGCTTCTGAAGCACCAGCTTCTTCTACCTATTCACCTTTAGGAGTTCCTGAAAACAGCCTCCGACTTCCAACTCTGCAGCTAAAGCCAGGCAAACACGCACTATACTGAGCTTCCAAGTACCAACCATGGTGTGTGGTACTCGCTCATCGCACTAAGGGTGTAGCAAAGCTAGAACCCACTGTGAAGAACTGGGCCTCATGGTGGTAACAATGATTCTTCGAGATGATTGCCTGCGTAGAGCTGCCCTGCAGGTGACACACATGCCTCGGGCGCATTCGGTTCCTTCCTGTATATTGAGAATCTGTTGTGAGGCTCTGACCTAGTGAGGAAGGGGCAGATGCAGGATATTGATTGTTAGGTTCTCTGCCTTGTGCTGAAGCTCTGCAGAGCAGCGTTTATCAGTTCAGTGTCTGCTCTTCTCCTGCAGGAGCTGAAAAGCAAAGATGACCAGTATGTTCCCGGCCAGTGGGAGCTGCGGAGTCAGTGCTTGGGGCGGGGGCAGCGCGTGGAGCTCCCTGGCTGCCCCTGGACCTAGGAACCAGAGGGATGTGCCTCTCGCTTCCGGGAGCCATTTTGAGCCAGAGCAGGTAGGGAGCAGCCTGCCTTAGCCCCCAGGACTTTTAGCGACCTATTAAAATCTCCCGGATTGCTTTCAATAGCCACCGGGAAATCGAGGCCGATTCCGGGAGACTCCCGCCAATCCGGAAGGGTTGGCAACCCTATGACTGTTCCTGGCGCCCGCACTGTCCTGCTGGCTGACCTTAGGCATGGAGTTCCATTCTCTGTGCCTCAGTTTCCCCATATGTAGAATGGGAATAATGATACTGTTGTCCTTTGTGAAGTGCTCTGAGAGCTATGGATGAAAATCCATGTGCAGCTACGGGCTGAACATAGAACTAACTACAGCTGCTCTGACCAGAGCTGGGGTGGGGGAGTTGCAAACAGATGCCTTCCTCTCCTGCAATCAACTAACTCCACTCAACTGCGGTGGCCCCACTCTGCCCAGGGTTGGCCTGAGGACTGCGGAGGGCCAGTGCAAACAGAGGGTAGAGCCACATGCAAGGGCTCCCTGCCCAGGGCTCCCTGCAGTAGGAGACGTGCAGCCCCTGCTGCTTGTCCTGGGAACTGCGCTAACACTTCCTGCTTTGCAAAGCTGCCGGAGCTTGTGGCGGTTCAGGTGAGTCTGACTGTGTCTAGTGCAATCTCCCCATGGGGTGCTGCTATTTCCTGGGGGAGGTGATGCACGGGCACCTCGTGTGTTGTATGGTCAGTGACGGGGCAGCGCATGGACAGAAGCTGGCATGGCACGGGGGCCGTGGACGGGCAATGCACGGACCGACGGTGGGGAGCATTGCATGGGGGAGGGGAGGCACAGACAGAGGCTGGCTGGCATTGCACGGGGGCTGTGGAGGGGCAATGCAGAAACAGAGGCTGGCTGGCATTGCTGGGATGTGGAGGAGCAATGCACGAAGGGATCAGAGGGTGTCTGGCATTGCACGGGCGCTGTGGAGGGGCGGTGCACAGCTGCAGGCTGGCTGGCATTGCGTGGGGGCTGTGGAGAGGCAGTGCAGAAGGAGAGGCTGGCTGGCATTGCTGGGATTTGGAGGAGCAATGCACAAATAGAGGCTGTGTAGTATTGCACGAGGCCCGTGGAGGGGCAGTGCACAGGTGGAGGCTGTGTAGCATTGCACGGGGGCTGTGGAGCGGCGGTACACAGGTGGAGGCCGGTTGGCATTGCACAGAGGCTGTGGAAGGGCAATGCACAAGCAGAGGCTGGCTGGCATTGCACGGGGGCTGTGGAGGGGCAATGCAGAAACAGAGGCTGGCTGGCATTGCTGGGATGTGGAGGAGCAATGCACGAAGGGATCAGAGGGTGTCTGGCATTGCACGGGCGCTGTGGAGGGGCGGTGCACAGCTGCAGGCTGGCTGGCATTGCGTGGGGGCTGTGGAGAGGCAGTGCAGAAGGAGAGGCTGGCTGGCATTGCTGGGATTTGGAGGAGCAATGCACAAATAGAGGCTGTGTAGTATTGCACGAGGCCCATGGAGGGGCGGTGCACAGGTGGAGGCTGTGTAGCATTGCACGGGGGCTGTGGAGGGGCGGTGCACAGGTGGAGGCTGGCTGGCATTGCACGAGGCCCGTGGAGGGGCGGTGCACAGGTGGAGGCTGGCTGGCATTGCACGGGGGCCGTAGAGGGGCAGTGCAGAAGTGGAGGCTGGCTGGAGTTGCACGGGGGCGGTGCACAGGTGCAGCCTGGCTGGCGTTGCACGGCGGCGGTGCACAGGTGGAGGCTGGCTGGCGTTGCACGGGGGCGGTGCACAGGTGGAGGCTGGCTAGCGTTGCACGGCGGTGTGGAGGAGCGGTGCACAGCTGCAGGCTGGCTGGCATTGCGTGGGGGCTGTGGAGAGGCAGTGCAGAAGCAGAGGCTGGCTGGCATTGCTGGGATTTGGAGGAGCAATGCACAAATAGAGGCTGTGTAGTATTGCACGAGGCCCGTGGAGGGGCGGTACACAGGTGGAGGCTGTGTAGCATTGCACGGGGGCTGTGGAGGGGCGGTACACAGGTGGAGGCTGGCTGGCATTGCACGAGGCCCGTGGAGGGGCGGTGCGTAGGTGGAGGCCGGTTGGCATTGCACAGGGGCTGTGGAAGGGCAATGCACAAGCAGAGGCTGGCTGGCATTGCTGGAATATGGAGGAGCAATACACAAATAGAGGCTGTGTAGTATTGCACGAGGCCCGTGGAGGAGCGGTGCACAGGTGGAGGCTGTGTAGCATTGCACGGGGGCTGTGGAGGGGCGGTGCACAGGTGGAGGCTGGCTGACATTGCAGGGGGGCCGTGGAGGGGCGATACACAGGTGGAGGCTGGCTGGCATTGCACGAGGCCCGTGGAGGGGCGGTGCACAGGTGGAGGCTGGCTGGCATTGCACAGGGGCTGTGGAGGGGCAGTGCAGAGGTGGAGGCTGGCTGGAGTTGCACGGGGGCAGTGCACAGGTGCAGCCTGGCTGGCCTTGCACGGCAGCGGTGCACAGGTGCAGCCTGGCTGGCGTTGCACGGCGGCGGTGCACAGGTGGAGGCTGGCAGGCGTTGCACGGTGGCGGTGCAGAGGTGCAGCCTGGCTGGCGTTGCACGGCGGCGGTGCAGAGGTGCAGCCTGTCTGGCGTTGCACGGCGGCGGTGCACAGGTGGAGGCTGGCTGGCGTTGCACGGCAGCGGTGCACAGATGCAGTCTGGCTGGCGTTGCACGGGGGCGGTGCACAGGTGCAGGCTGGCTGGCGTTGCACGGCGGCAGTGCACAGGTGCAGGCTGGCTGGCATTGCACGGCGGCGGTGCACAGGTGCAGTCTGGCTGGCATTGCACGGGGTGCGGGCGGGGTGCTTTGCACAGCAGTGCAAGGCTGGACGCTTTGTCTGCCCCAGTACAGAATCACGCTCCCTGCTCAAGTGCAAAACCTTGGCTTCTGTAGCCGGTTGCTCCGCCCTTTCCCCGGGGAAGGGAGCTGTGGGGCGGGGGAGGTGGCAGGGCTGTATGTTGCAGGCGAAGGGAGGGCAGAGGAGGTTTGGGTTCCCTGCAGCCCCTGCTCGCAGTCCCCCGGAAAGGAGAGCAGCAGACACCCTGCGCCCCGCTGCCTGCTGCAATGCCCGGGGGGTCAGCAGGTGCCCCGTGCAGCCGAGGCCGGGTGAGGTCGGTCCCCTGGGGGTGGGATGTGACCCCGAAAGGAGGTTTGAATCTGTGTTTGCAGGGTGCCCAGGGCAGGCTGGCTCGGCTCGGTACTGACCAGGTACCCATGAGAGGCCACGTCAGGGCCAGGCCCCCCCGCCCCCCAGCAAACAGACCCCCCCTACGTTGTGGCGATTAGGGCGGGGTGCCTGGGAGGGCGGCAGCCTCCGGTTTGCAGGAGGTGGGTTTTGTGAGGCATTAAACCAACCCCGCAGGGAGTTCCCCAGGTGTGGGCAGGGGGGCAGACTGAAATACCCTGCAAGGAAACAAGAGCCCGGGTAACCCCCGGCTGCAAAGAGCCCTGTTGGGCGGGGGCCAAGAGGGGCGTTGCAGCGTAAGGACCCTCCATGCAGAACAGACCCACGGGGAGAGCGGCTGGGGCTGGGGCTGGGGCTGGCTGGGGGTTAGGAAAGGCTGGTGCTAGTTGTAGGGAATCCAGGGAGCACCTAATGCTTGGGCGGGGGGGTGGGGGGGAGTTTTTGCCCCAGTGAACTTAGATTTAAAAACAAACAAAAAAGGCTTGTGACAGGAACAGCTGCAATTGTACTGGGCACATGTTCCATTTCCAGCTTCTGTAGCCTAAACTCTTGGGGGGGGGGGGGGGGGTTAGGTGCCCAACTTGTCACCCTAGGGCCTAGAGCTCCCTGGCTCAGAGGGAGGAGCTCAGCGCTCCTGAAAATCAGGTCCCTTGGCAGTATCTGGGATTGGGCCTCCCAAAATCACTTGGCCACGTGACAGTTTAGGCCTGTGTCCAGGGTGAATTGATTTTCAATCCAAGCAATTGAAAGCACCAATTTTGATGATAGTTTAAATCAGCAAGCAGGAAACGTTGTTTTAAATCACTAATTTTAATCTTGGTTTGCAGTAGGTATTTGAGTTATTTTTCCTGAAGACAAATTGATTAACCCTTCAAAAATGAAGAAAATATTCTCCTTGCACTTGGAAAAGAGGCAACTGCTGTCAAAAGTTGGGGTTTAGCACGTCCCCAAACTCTAGTTCCAGGTGCTCAGACAGTGACTTCCACCAGTTCAGTGATTTCACTTCCTCTAAAAATTCAGGAGCAAACCCTATACTGCTTAATGTTCACTTTTTTAATTTAATGTCGATTATTTGAATAGACTGTAGGAAGTTTAGGCCTTAAGGAAGGTGCCATAATTTCAGAGGTTTATTTTCAAACAGATGTATTGAATTTAAATACAAAAATCCAAATGAAATAAAAATCTGATTTCTTTTTTTAAACCTAGATTTTTGTCCACTCTGCCGGTGGGGCTTTGGAAACCAGCCAGGAATGAGTGTGCACATGTAAGTCAAAGAATTGTTATAGTTGTTGATGTTTAAAATAAGTGGGGAAAAGAAAAGAGGGTGGTTGAGGGATCTAAAAAGCCACTGGTCCTTTAATGAAAGGAGACCAGTCTTTATGCAACCTGGACATTAAAGGCTGGAATTCCTGTCTGAAAAATTGGCTCTGATCTCTCCCACCTGTTATGGGAGTGACAAGGTGGTGAGCTATTCTCTTTTCTTGGACCAAGTTCTGTTGGAGAAAGGTCCAAGGTTTTGAACTACACACAGCTCTTCTCCAGGTCCGGGGAAAGAAATCGGAGGGTTTGCACTCAGTCTGAGTTGGGACAGATCGCTCAGCACAGGGTTAGACTGGTGCAAAAGGGGTTTCAAGGGGCCCTTACGATTTTGCAGGCAGGTGTCTATTATGAGAGTGGCTTGTAGCCAGGGGGAGTTTGGCTCATGCTTCCTGGATCGATCCCAGGCTTTGAAATTCAGCAGGGAAGAATTGTGGGGAGAGGAGCTTTGCACAGACCAGGCCTGGGGTTCTGCGTGTTAGGAGCTGTCATTGCAGAAGGAGCTGTCAGGCCTTGGGCCGGTGGGGTGTGTGGTAGGAGTGCCACCTTTGATTATCGTGATGTGAGACCTGCTGGTGGTGGTGTCTGCTGACGTGACCCTGGGATTGTGACCAGGGCAAGTGAGAGAAGAGGGGCTGATGCAGAACCATCTGCTTCTGAGCTGCTGGTTCTCTTGGAGCTTTAAGGGGAGTTTGAATCCCATCGCAGGTCTAGGCTGCATGCCCAGGTTTGCTCCTGGAGTCTGTCCTGAGTGCCATGGTGGATGTTATAGTAGCTTAAAAGCCCTGATTGCGTGTATTAAATTTCCGGAGACAGCATGCAGGGCTCAGTGAGGTCTCCTGGCATTGCTTTTAACTTCAGACTACAGACTCCAAGGAGGTCTGTGCACAGATGGTTGCGAAAGGACCATTGAACAATCTCTGGTCCCGAGTGTCTGCTTGGAAACGCTGTGGGTGGACGAAGAGATGAGGCAAAAGATCGCAAGGCTGACTTTCCAGATCCGTACTGCGGCACTGCTGAGCCTGGCTGCCTCTACTAATCCTTTTGCCAATCCATTTTAATCTAGTTCATTCATTCATGTTACTCATGCCCCGTGCCTCAGTTTCCCCACTGGCAAAAAACCCCACCTTTATGTAGGACGTGAGGGTAGATCAGGTAAAGTTTGCACTTTGCTTTGGAAAAGCTCATTGCCAGGATTCTGAATTTCCGTTCTATCTCTGAATGCCGAAAGCATGTTCTGTGCTGCCTGCAAAACAAGTTAAAGACACGATAGGTGCCCTGGAAAGTGTAATTTAAATTGCCTGTTTTCTCCAGACCGGAGGAGCTCTGTGGCGCTTGACGTCTTGTCGCTTCCACCAACAGAAGTTGGTCCAATAAAAGATATTACTTCCCCCATCTTGTCTCTCTTTTTAAAATTACTGCCCCTTTCTATTCCAGCAGGACTTTCAGATGTTAACATAAGAACGGCCAGACTGGATCAGACCAAAGGTCCATCTAGCCCAGAATCCTGTCTTCCGACAGTGGCCAATGCCAGGTGCCCCAGAGGGAATGAACAGAACAGGTAATGATCAAGTGATCCAGCCCCTGTCACCCATTCCCAGCGTCTGGCAAACAGAGGCTAGGGACACAATCCCTGCCCATCCTAGCTAATAGCCATCGATGGACCTAGCCTCCATGAATCATATACAAATATTTCTGAATTTACACAGCTTTTATTCTGTTTTTAGGGTTTTTCTTAGTGGGAGGTGTCCAGCACTGTGTCCACTCTTGTGATTTTAATCATGAGTTTCATGATATTTTGTGGGTGGGAGTTAAGCCCCCAGCTCCTGGAGTCAGGTGATTGTGAGAAGCTTAGCTTTCATTATATATAAAATGTGTGTGTGTTTATATATAGACACACACAGACAGACACAAAGACCTACACACACACACATATAGTTACACAGATATACATACATACATACACACACGCATCCCAAAGATATACATATATTCACACACACACACACATATATACATACACACACACTATCATAGAATCATAGAATATCAGGGTTGGAAGGGACCTCAGGAGGTATCTAGTTTAACCGCCTCCTCAAAGCAGGACCAATCCCCAGACATATTTTTGCCCCAGATCCCTAAATGGCCCTCAAGGATTGAACTCTCAACCAGGCCAATGCTCAAACCACTGAGCTATCCCTCCCCGGTGTGTGTCTGTGTGTGCACGTGCGCACACATAGACACAGACATACAAACACACATATACACACAGATAGACACACACACACAGGCACACACAGATACGCACACAGACGCGATACACACACACAGACACACATCCTGACACGCACGCACACAGACACGCACACACACATAGGCGCGTGCGCGCGCACACACAAAACACACACACACACAGAGATACACGCGCACGCAGACACGCGCGTGTGCACAGACACCCGCACAGATATGAATACGCACAGACACGCGCACACACACGCACACAGACAGATACACGCGCACAGGCACACAGACAGATACATGCACACATACACACACAGATACGTGCACACGCACACAGATACACGCACACACACGCACACAGATATGCGTGCACACGCACACAGAGATACGCGCACACACAGACTCACGCACAGATACGCACACACACATGCACATGCATACAGATACACACACACACACACACACACACAGATATATAGTGTCTTAATCCTCATGTGGCAGAGAACAGCCTGAACATGGGACTCACCTGATCAGAGAGCAGAAGGCAAAGAAGAACCCAAACTGATTCTTTTTGTAATGTCTTGATTTTTGGCGCCCGACTAAGGATTTTTGGAACTTAGCCTTGGCAACGCTGTGACTTAAGAACTGCCCAAAGCATCTCACCAGGCATTCTGGCTTATCTGCCGATAGAATCCTGCAAGCAGGGACGATCTCCAAGCCGTGGCTGTTTTGTGTAGGGAGGCTCTGGCTTTTCCGTGTCCACACGGGGGTTATTTCCCTTTCTTAGCATGCAAGGAAATTCAGCCCTGTTGCCGTTTCCGTTTGCAGGAACGACAACGGGGGTAGCTGAGCTGTACAGTTGTTGTCTTACTGGTTTTGGACCCGCTGGGCTGTCACCTCTTGGAATTTCATTGTTCCCATTAGGGCTGCCCGTCTGGCCCTAACGCCTCGCTAGCTGAGCGCCATTCCCTGCTGCCCTCCTCCTGTGTGCCTGCGAGGGGGGTGAAGTCACTGCTGCTGCCAGAGGGGTTTCCTGGGAGGGGAGAGGGAACACCAGAGAGCGGAGCATGTTGATGGGGGTGGAGTTGCTCCCTGCGGGGCTGCAGATCCAGGAGCATCGCACGTCCTGTGTTGGCAGCGTTCGTGAGAACAGCGCAGAGCTCCGAGGGCTCTCTGACGGCGGCCACTGAAAAATTCCGGGCGGGGTTGTGGGATTTTTTAAAAAGGTCCCAAAACGATGGGCTTTGGATGGCATTATGGGATGGAGACCGTTGCATGCTGGGAACTTGACCCCTAGCTCCCAGAGATCCCTGGGGACGTCATTTCCGTCCCACGACACACAGGGAAAAGTTCCCTGAAGGCCGTGTGCCGGCTGGCAACGCATGGCACGTGTGGATCCCTACCCATGATGCACTGGGCTTCGCATTGACACAAACGCTGCTGCCGAGTACGCGCAGCGCCGAGTCCAGAGCCGAGCGTGTCGGCGCATGAGCGATACACGTGCTGGATGCCCACGTGGATCGTCTCTGCCGATGTTTGTAGTGGAGACATGGCTGTTGGTGTTCCTGTCTGTGCGTTGTTGGGGGAGAAGGGGAGGCAGATGTTGCATGCTCTGTGCTGCTGTTAAAATCCTCCTTTTCAGTCTAATTTTCCTGGCCTCTCTCTATTCCAGCCATTGCGATAGCTCCCCTCAGAGCCTCTGAGCGCAGGTTTGCCTGCTCAGCCACTCATGTGTCTCTTGCCCGTTGCTTGGAGCGTGCGCTGAGACATCGGAGTCTTTTTGCAACATGGTTTTTCCTTTCCTCCGCTGGCGAGGACTCGTTAGGAACCTCTGGCTTCACTGTCAGGGCCCCCAACTTTAAGGGTCAAATGCTGTCTCCCTCCTGGAACTTACACCCTGGGGTTCCTGGTGACCCCCATTTCTCTCCAGCGTCTGCTCCTCGCTGAACGCCTGTGCGCAGAGCCGCTCCACCTGGACGCCCTCACGAGGCTGAGAGGGCAGAGGGTCGGGCTGAGAGCCCGAAGGGGGTCGCCCGCAGGGGGAAGGGAGAGGAGGCCCACAGCCCTGACTGGGCTCTCCATAGCGAGGAACCTGAGCTGAGACGTCTGTGCCCCAGACATGCCAAACCCACGGAAAAAATGCAGAAATTGGGCTTGTTTTTGGCTTCATTGGCTTGTGAGTTGCTTGTTGGCTCGTGTTTGGCTTGTAGCTTTTTGCTTGTTTGGCTTGTAGCTTGTTCCTTCTTTTTTTTTGATGGGCTCCCAGCAAGCAGGGGCAAGGGGGGGAGAGAGTCGGGTGCACAGCGGGCCCACCACAGTCCCAGCCTGCACGCCGGGGGGATCTAATCACAGAGTGTTGGGGGTCTCAGGGTTTGGCTTGTTTTGAAATGGGATTAGCTTGATTTTTGGCTTCTTGTGAAAGTCGGGGGTCTTATTTACCACGTGAAAGGTGGCAACTGTGCTGTGCCCCTGGGAGCGCAGGTAGCCCAGGCCTCCTGGGTGCCAGCAGAGGAGAAGTGACAAAAATGCATCTCAGCCGCTGCTGGCCATCCTGGCTAGCTGTAGGGCACATGCAGCAGGGGAGTGGGTGACAGAGCCTTCATCAGTAGCATGCCCTGGTGGGGGTGGTGCTCGGGGGGGCAGGTTAGTCACTCTGCCAGCAAGGCTGGAGGATATGGGGGATTAGCACTATGGTATAAATGTCTGCCTGACCCATAGCTCAGCGAGCTCGTGTGGTTCTGGAGTGCTGCATGAGTGCAATCAATCCCAGGGCAGTGGCTGGAGAGGAGACCAGGAAAAGTGGGTTTTGTGAAGGGACTTGGAGGAGTCCAGGGAGGTGCCTGCCATGTGAGTGGGACCGTCCCACACCCGTGGGGTTGGCATGAAATAGATGCAAAGCCAGGAGTGGGAGGTGGCGGCCAAGGAGACAGGGCGTGCAGGAGAAGCCGGAGGTGCAGGGGGTGAGCTGAGATGGGGAGTCCCTATCTGTACAGAGCCGTGGGGGAGAAGGCTGGTGTCGGCGCACAGGAAAGGTGTGGGGCTGTATATCAATGACATAAGGACCCACCCACCCCAGTGCGTTAATTCTGTGTCTTTGTGTTGGTGTTAGTGTTACGAGGGGTGGGCGGGTCTTGCAAATCACCTGAAACCGTGCTGCGTAATTTACGGGCAGCCCTGTGAGTGGATGCAGGGGCCCGAGGGGTGCCGGGGGGGACGGACAGCGTGAGCTGGGGGAAGAGCGTTTGGGAGAAGATGGTGCCAGGGGAGGAGGTTCCGAGGGTCCTGGGGAGCATTGAGCAAGGCTGGTGAAGGGAAGAGGGTCCCAGGAGTTGGCCATGCCTGGCTGGTGGGGGACAGAGGCGGTGAGGGGTCAGTGTGTGCTTCGGTCCAGTACTTCCCATTCCTCTGATACCAGCACACAGACTTGCCATTTATTGAAGAAACGTGCAGCCGTGATCCCCGCCCCCACGCCTGCAGCAGGACAGAGCAGCCTCTCGGATGGGAGCAGACCGGGCCCGGCAGCGCCGCGGGAGAACAGTGAGTTAAGGATCGTCTAATAGCATTGTGTGTCTGCCGTCTGTGGGGTGCGGAGCTGGGGCAGAGGCAGCGGGAGCCCTCTATCGAGGACAGCCGGGATTGCAGCTCCTGCGTGGCTACGTTTGAAGAGCTCGGCAAGCAGGCGCTGTCCGGACGCAGGGAAAGCTGGTCGGACGGGAGGGGCAGAAGCGGAGCATCAGGGAGGGTTCTCGGGGGAGCGGCTGCTCTCTCCTGGAGGGAGGGACTCACCGGGAGGGGAGAAGGGAGGAGTATGAGCAAGGCAGGGTCACCTGTAGCTGCTCTTCCTTCAGAGGGAGGAAGGGGAAGTCAAAGTGGGATACGCCTATTTCTCAGCCGTCCTGTTGCCAGAACACTCTGCTGCTAGCCACCTGCTCCAAGCACCACAGAATGCTCACAAGCCTCTGGGAAGCAGCAGGTAGAGGCATGTTGTCTGCTGTACAGGCAGGGAAACTGAGGCACGGTGACTTGGTGATGGAGCTGGGAATAGAACGCAGGAGTCCAGGAGCATGAAAGGGATCGTTAATAATGTAGATGATCATAATTTCCGTAGCGCTTTGCATGTTCAAAGCACTTTGCAGACATTAACTAATTAGTCCTCAGACACCCCTGTGAGGAAGGTAGGTTTGTATCCTTGTTATACAGATGGGGAAACCGAGGCACACACTTGCCCGAGGTGAGTCAATCAGGTGAGTCAGTGGCAGAATCCATACACTTACATCTGTTTTTTTAGTCTGCACATTTCCACGTATGACTGATAGGCAGATTTGATTATTTAATTATTATTTAGTTCCTTATGGTGGGCCTGGGAATGTTAGGCCCGGGACCATGACTGAGGAATGTAGTAGTATGATTGAGCCTTAGAGGCACTCCCAAATAATTAATATATATGAATTATGTGGATATGACATATATATTTGTAGTGTGTATGGGCATATATGTATAGTACGTATGTGTGCATATGACACCACCTTATAACCATGTTTTTCCAGTCTGGTGTTGTACTTTGGCCCTTTTACTTTGGTGACACAGATAGAAACACACTCCTGTTAGGGCAATTTCAGTTATTACCTGTTTTATTAGTAGTAGTAGGCTGAGTGTTTTGAAATACTGGGATAGGGATTGTGATGGTGTGTCCCACAGTGCTATGTATATGAGAAGAAAAACAGAAATTTGGAGTAGTGACACTACCACTGAGGCCTTTATATATAACTATATTGTAATTAGTTACTAGCCAGGACTGTCCATTCATGTTATAGGTTATCCTTACTGCTGGTTGTCACCCTCTGGTAAGCTTCACTGGGCAGGAAATAGAAGTGGCTAACTTCGCTGTTCCATTGGTTGCATGGCTTTGCGATACACCAGTAGTTGACATAGATCCAGTTGTTTCTTATGGCTGCTGTTTTCCAGATAACCTACAGAATGGACAGTAACCAATGTATCGAATAGCGCTGTGTCAGGATGTAGTATTGTACCCAGACACTGAACACGATTGTTTTGAATAACATGTGCCTCAGTTAGGATGCAGTGTCACTGACCCAAATTATGACTGGTACTAACAGGCCATTTGTTTACCCCATTTGTAATTACTATGTAACTTTTTGTTTGTTTACCACTTTGTTTTTTCCTTGCCTTTCCTTGTTTGCTGCCATTTGTTTGTTTGTTTTTTACCTGTGTGTTGGTTAAACAGTTTAGCAAGGTTATGCACATTGTCAATGTTGTACAGCAATAATACAACAGTACAATGCTAACACAGTAGTACAGCAATAATACAATTGTTTTGACACAGTAACCAAGTTGAAATTAAATGACGGCTTATCCTGGTCCAGCTAGTGGTTTTTAGCTGATTGTTAACTTAATTGTTCATCTATGGTAGATCGAGGTGTGTTTGACCAGTCTCTTATTTATAAAGCACTTCAGTAGGCAAAACAAATCAGGCTCCTGAAAGGGGCACAGTAGTCTGGAAAGGTTGAGAGCCACTGCCTTAGCCCAAACAGGACGCGGGCAGAGAGCAGTAAGGTACGTAGCAGATGTTGGCGGAAGTGGCCCAAGGATGGGACTAGAGCCCTGCGCCGGACTGTTTTTTAATCCTGCTCCGGTCCTGCCCCGCAAGACCCACTCCTGCCCGCTCCCGTATCATTTCTTGCGTTTTTATCCTGCTCCCACCTTCAAAAAACCCCAGTTACTGTTGACCTGAATTTATGGGCTAGTTTATTACGGCTCAACAGTGATCTGACCAGAAGATATTTTAGGTTCTTGTCCGAATTCAGGCTCCAGGATTAGAGAACTCAGCAAGTTCAATGTCATGAGCGGCCCCTTGGGGTGTGTGGCAAGGACACTTATACTGAGGACAATACCAACATTTCAAGATCTTTATCAAAACGAATGAAAGAATAATCAAAGATACAAAACACAGAGTCACAAAGAAGTAAACAATTCTATGGTCCCTGGTGGTAAAATTTCTATTCTAAAAGACTATTTAAACTAGCATCCTCACACCCTTCCCTGGAGACCCGGTAGTGAGAGACAGGACCAGCCTCGGCTCTGGCATGTCCAATGAATTCGATGGTCCAGGCTCCCCAAGTTGGCAAAGATCAGGTTGGAGGATGGAGTAGCTAAGCTATATTGCCAAAGCTAAGCTAAAAGCTTAACAGAAGATAGAAAGAGCGACCCCCTTTGCATAGTTGATTGCCCTCTTATAGGGTCCTGACACTGCCCTGAATATTCATATCCGTGCCCAGCCTACCATGCCCAAATCTTATTTCCTCACCCAGACAAATTTTCGGGTACACTTACTAGATAGGCTAACATATTATAACATACATTCATACATATTAATATTGATTACCTCATTCCCGAAACCTTTGCCTTTGGCATAAATCATGACTTCCATGTTTTGCGGTGTACCTTGTGGTTACCGTTCTGTTCCAGACCCATGGTAAACACATTCAGTTCTCTGTTCGGTTCTCCATTCAGTTACCGGAAGACAAAAGGGGTAGGCCTTTCTCTATGCTAGGGATGTAAATACTGTAGAGTTTTAAAAAAGTAACCGTTTAAGTTATTAAAATTGTATTGTTTGATGGAGGGTAGGCACTTATACGACTACCGGACACCCTTGGAGGCCCTTGCCTTCCAAAAGGGTGGCTTTGTAAATTTAAACACAAACACAACAAGGAGTCTGGTGGCACCTTAAAGACTAACAGATTTATTTGGGCATAAGCTTTCGTGAGTTAAAACCTCACTTCTTCGGGTGCAACCGAAGAAGTGAGGTTTTAACTCACGAAAGCTTATGCCCAAATAAATCTGTTAGTCTTTAAGGTGCCACCAGACTCCTTGTTGTTTTTGTAGATACAGACTAACACGGCTACCCCCTGATACTTTGTAAATTTAGTATCAGGTGTTCTTGAACGAGGGTCCTTGGACATTTGGGACTTCACTTTGTTTTGACGTTTGGAGAAGGTTTGCTTGAGGCACATTAAGATCCATTTGAGAACTGGAACTTTGTTCCTTGAAGGGGATGGTGTCCTAGCTCTGGAAGCCTTTGGTGGCTTTGGAGGAGAACCGTCAGGACTCCCAGTTGCTTTCTCCCCAGCTTGCGAAAGCCCTGTTGTACTTGTAGCAATGGACACCATCTTTGGTTGCTTGGTGGGGGCCGTTTTCCCCATCCCATCCTGCGTCTTGCTCCTGTCTGCTGGAAGGAGCCACACCACTGGCATCTTGTTATGGTTGGATGACGCTGAGGAGTCTCCTGGAGTCCATCGCTGTGGAATTCCAGGGGATCTTCTGGGCAAGTCAGCACCTACAGAGCCAGCTGGTCTCTTCCGTCGAAGCTTACTTCTTGCAGACTCTGATTGGCAGCTGGTCCTTGGAGAGCTTTGAATTCACAGTTCCAATGAATCCATGTGGAGCCGTGATGTCTCGTAGACCATGCAGCTCAGCAGATACTTGTGTCTCCTCCTGAGTTTTCTGACCCTTCATCTTTCCTGGATGTGCCTTGCGGCACAGCTGGCAGACTGAGACCTGGCCTGCCAAGAGGCGGGAGCTGCTCAACATTTCCATCAGGTGCTTGATCTGCAGGTCGTGCACAGCCTGCCCAGCAACGAGAGAGTCAAGGATGGATCTTGTCAGCTGCCCAGAGCCTGGTGCCTCTGGGGAAACCTGGTGGCATTGGATCCTGAGAAGATCTGCCCTGCCCTCACCTGCCTGTGCCCCTGGCCTCAGGCAGGAGCCTTCTCCCAAGTTAACCTTCCTCTCCATGTGCAGTTCTAGCTTCTCTTCAGTCCCTTTGGTGCCACTCACACTGGTAAGGGGCTTTCTCAACTCGCTCTTATAAATGTCGAGTGTCACTGCGAGCGTCTTCTCTGTTACTGCGGTTCCCGGAGGTGGCGATGTCAGATCCACTCCTGCTCGCAGAGTGCAGCGATCTGGGTTAATCTGGTTTCCTGCTGCGCCATCACTCCTGCCCGTCTCCATGGTGGTATCTTCCACTGGTGTTGGAGGACGTGTGGAACAAGAGGAGCTTGTGCTTTGCTTCCCTGTCTGCAATGTGCTGCGATGGTCTGGGGTTTCTTTCCCTTTCGATGCTGCTGCCCCAGGATGCTTCCAGGAGTAAGACCTGGCCATTTGCTGCCTTCTGTCGGTGGGTAGGACATGGACATCCTCCAGCCACCTCTGACTGGGGGCCCTTAGAGGCAACTGACTAGACCGAGCCTTCTTGGAACGCAGCTGAAACGGTGACCGGTACGGAGTCACGATGCCTCCGCACGTAGGATGAGAGAGCCGGCCTCTCTCCTCTGGGGAAGGAAACATGAACCTCCTCAGGGAATCCTGGATCCTTATGGGCAGTTCCCATCTTTGCTGCACTTGCATCTTTGTAATGTGGAACTCCAGCTGCTTTTTAACATCCCTCCCAAGGAAGAGCAGCTCCCCAAGGATGGGAACCACCTCAACCTCGGGCTTTGCCTTCAGGGAGGACAGCTTGGGAACTGGGGGTAGGAAAGCCTGCAGGGATTTCCACTGGGCATCCGGCAAACCCCACTCCTGCTGCAGCTTCTTCCGCTGCATGTGCCAGTCCAAGTTCTCCCTGACCCCATCGAGCAGGAAATCTGTCTCCATCTCACTGAACTCCACACCAGCTCCCCTGGCTGGGTCGGCGTGAGGCAGCTTTGCCGGGGGCTCTGGGTCCAGGGTGAGCAGCCCCCACTGCATGACGAGATGCTTATGCCTTATGTGGCATTCGATAGGGTGGGCAGGCTGTTGTCCCATCATTGGCAATGCCGCTGTCCTGGGCTTGCCTGGCTCCCTAGGGGGGCGGAGTGGCCAGGCAGGGCAGTCTCTCTCAGGAGGGGAGCATCTCTGTGTGACTCTCTCACCATCTTAGGAAACGCCTTCATTTGGATCTCCGAGCATTTCTGAGCCCCGTGTTCCTGCAGCTTGACCACCGCCGTGGGCACAAGCCTGGCCAGGATGGCATCAGGGGATGCCATGATCCTGTGGGCCTTTTGGAGCAGGGATCCCGAGGGGCACACACATGGTTCCTGGATCTCCTGTGCACGCTGAGGGCCGTCATCAGATCTCAGAGGCATTGGGACCTTTGCTGTAAATCCACATTTGGGCCGATCTGTGTTGAATTCCCATTGCTGCTTGTTGTCCCGCTCCCCCAGCAATGGCTCCCCCGGGATAGGGGTTTGTGGAGCTGGAGGCAGAAGAGCTGTGTGGGGTTTCTGGGGGGTGAGGGGTAAGCCCTGCTCGTGCTGGAGTCTCTTTGAGTGCACATGACAGTCCAGCTCCTCCCGGACTTCATTGCTTAGGAAAGGGCCCCTGCTCATGTTGAGCTTCACCCTGGGGTCTCTGTCCGGTGGGCGCAGAGCAGGGGCGTTAGGGATCACCTTGGCGAGCGACTCAGTGGATAGGGTAGGTGCCCCCAGTTGGCTCTGCAGATGCTTCTGTCGGATGTTGAAGTCTGAGCCATGGGCTGACGTCTGGTCCAGACCCATGGTCTGCTCTTGCCGGTCTTGTCTGCTGTGGGCAGGAGGCCTGGGGAGAGGCTGGGCTTGGATGGGATGAGTGGATCCTTCCCAGCCCGCAACAGGCATGATCTCCCGTGTGTGGCAGAAGGGCCCTGACCGAGTCACAGAGGCTTCTCCCAGGGAAAAGGAGCTGGGACTCCAGAGGGAAGAGGGGATGGATTCCATAGAGGAATAGGAGAACTGGCTCGCCGCAGATGTCGTCACACTCGGCCTGTGGGAGAGAGCAGACAGGGACAGATGGGACATGGCCCTGCTGAGCTAAGGCGCGGCTTGGGCACAGCCTTCCAACAGTAGTGCAATGGGGCAGTGCCTAGGCATGCATGGCACACCACACTCTGACACAAGGACATCAACTGGCTAACAGTGGACTGAGAGGGGGAACTGGCACTCATTTTATCTATAACGATAACCCCTTCGTCACACGCACATGTGCAGCACCTAGCACAATGGGGCCTTGAGCATGACTGGGGACCTAGTGCTATTTTAATAGAAAGATTAGCTAACAAAAATTGGTCTGGGTGAGGAAGATGTGAGCATGTGTGTGTAACCCTTGCCAGAGCATGTTGTGAAGGCCAAGACCATAAACAGGGTTCAAAAAAGAACTTTACAGCAGATTCCAGGCCAGGGACCCTCAACCCAGCAGTTCTGGGCTTTCCTCTCCCAGCCTTCACTGCTACTTCCCTGGACTGCTTCCTACTACTCCTGGTTCCCCTCCTTGCTCTGGGTGCACCAGCTCCAAACACGTCCCCCTCTTCCCAGGGAGGGGCTGCCCTTTCCCAGCAGCAGCCCCTGTCTATTGCCAGCTTCCTGGCTTTATAGGCCCCACCTATTCCTGCCCAGCTGAGCCTGCTTGCAATCAATTCCCTGCTCCCTGGCTCTTCCTCCAGGGACACCATGTAGAGTTAATGGGTCTGCCTGGCCACCTTAGCCCCTTCCAGTCCTCTGTGGGATGGACACCCCATCACAGGGTGTCATCTGATTGCTGTTTCTTTCAAACACAGCAGGGAGCAGGGGCAGGTTCTAGACAGTCGCCTGCTGGGAGATATTGCCGGACAGAAGGATTTGATCCTACTCACAACCCCAGCTTGTGGTCTCTGCATTTAATTTCTAATAATCCCTCACCTCACTTTCACTGGTATCTCACCTTGGAAGCTAAAGCCTCTTAGTGGCTTTTTCCCTCTTATTTTAGGATCCTGGAGTGTCTGGTTTTCCCTGCTCCCTCCTCTCTCCATTCACTATCCCCTCCCACCCAGCCCCCAGTGTGGTGCCCCCCGGTCAGTTGCCTTACGGTATCAGAACTTCATCCCGGTATCTGGCCACCTACTCCATCCTCCTCTCAACGATCCTGAGGTTGTGAGCCACGGTGCGCTTCTTCAGGGGCACGCGGGAGCTGTGGAACAGAGAGAGCAGATAGCTGAGTGCAGGCCCTGCCCTCAGGCCCTCTTTTACCCAGAGGTGCGGCACTGAAAGGCTCCCTGTCCCATTCTTCACTAAGGCAGCCTCCTCCCCAGCAATACCCGGGCCTTGGATGGTCTGGTTTTGGGTTAGCTGGATTGTTAGGTGACCCCTGTCTAGTGCAGAGAAGGGGAGAGTGTATCCTGCTGGCAGCGTGTGTGTCATGTCCCTTCTGCAGAAGCTAATCAACATATAGGATAACGGCCTACTACAGCTACCAACTAATGCAGCTCCCTCTTTAGCTCTAAGGAGTGCTTTATGCCCCAGAGCTTAAGGTCCAGGGTTCAAATCCCGCTGGGAACCCGTGCTGTGGGACTGGAGGAGGGGCCATTACGCAGGTACTGCCGGATCCCTTTCACCCTACTCACCGTACCAGAAAGGCCAGCCTTCCTCCCTGAACTCTCCACCTCACCTCCCTGGTGTGCACAGGGCTGCTCCCAGGAAACATGTTCTCCCCCTCTTGGGAGGGGAGGATGGTCCAGTCCAGTCGACACAATCTACCGCCGCCCCCCCAGGTTAAATGAGCTGCATGATGCTCGAGGAAGGGAATGACCCACTGTGCGATGCATGGGGGTGGATTAGAGATGGCAACTTCTGCTGGGTGGGGATGAATTGCATGATTCTAAGGAGAATAGTTGCTTGCCTGGTCTATAGGTCGGGGCAGGGGAGGGATTACTAGGGCTACTGCCCCTGGTGGGGGATGAGCTGCATGACGCGAGAGGAGGGGACTGACCCACTGCAGACTTATGGAGGGGGGCATTGCTTACCATGTCTCTCCTGCTGACGCAGATCATACCCCAGTCCCACTCGTCAGACTCCTTTGCCCCACCGTGGCCCCTGCGGAAGTTCTACCAGGGGGAGCCGCTGGCTCTGGGCGGAAAGTTTCTCCAAAAGTTTGTCTTTGGGAAAGAGCTGTTTGTCTATGCAAAAAAGCAGTTTGTCTGTGAATGACGTTTCTGAATGTCTAATGTCTCAGAAGTGACTCTGAAATGAGATCAAGCACAGAAAGATCTCATTGGTCAGGAAAATGTTTCTCAGGAGCAGATTAAAGTGGATGGTCAGATTAAAGCCCTGTCTGAGGAAGGAAAGGGGGGAGTTTTGATGGGCGATGGATTGTTGGCTAGTACAGCTTGTAGAACTAAACCTGGAAAGGTAACAGTGATTCGCTGGAAGTAGCTCAGTGCAGTGTGAAGAGCAGCAGTTTCTCTGTTGGGAGTGGCAATGTGCCTGAGAAGGAAGCTGCCCCACTCGCCCAGTACTTGTCTGTAACCAGCCCCGTGTGCTGGGACAAGGGAGAGGAAGGAGGGAAAGTCTGGATGAGCCTAGGCTGCCTTGTGAGCGGATGGCTTTGTCTAGTCAGCAGTTTGGGAAGGCCAGGAGAGTGGAAGATGAGTGTCCCTGTACCTTACCTGTTAGGAGGGCCCTGCCTCCATCAGAGCAGCGGGTGCCTATTCCCGGCCTGCGCAGTGCGGACAGGAGCCGTCATAGCAACTAAAGGAGGGAGAGGAAAAGAGAGAGAAGGAGGGGAAAAGAACGAAGAGTCTCACATTTAGGATGAGAACAACTGGGATTCAGGACTCCTGGGTTCTCTCCCTGGCTCTGGGAGGGGAGTGGGGTATGGGGTATAGTGGTTAGAGGAGAGGGAGACTGGGAGACAGGACTCCTGGGTTCTCTCTATGGCTTTGGGAGGGGAGTGGAGTCTAGTGGGTTAGAGCAGGGGCACTGGGAGCCAGGACTCCTGGGTTCTCTCCTGGCTCTGGGAGGGAAATGGGGGTCTATGGTTAGAGCGGGGGGGAGGGGTATGCACAGAGGCAGTTTTTCACAGGAAACCTTCCCCCTCCCATCTCCGCCTTCCCCCTTGCTTGCGGATCTCTCCCAGGCCTATGGTGGGAGGGCATCAGAGATGGTGACCCTCCCAGCCTCCGTCTGCCGCAGCTAGGGTGACCAGACAGCAAATATGAAAAATCGGGATGGGGGTGGGGGGTAATAGGTGCCTATATAAGAAAAAGACCCAAGAATCGGGACTGTCCCTATAAAATCGGGATATCTGGTCACCCTAGCCGCATCCTGGAGCTCGCAGCCCCCAGCCGCTCTGTGGCTGATGCACCTCAGAGAGCGCCGCTGCTGCCCAGCGCCCCTGCTCTGACCGGCTCTACTTGCCCTGGGCTCCTAGCATCCCTGGCCGCTCCTGCGGGTCCCCGCAGCTCGGGCTGTCTGCCCGGGCAGGAATTGGCTGGGCCTGGCACCCAGCCAGGGGAGGGAGAGGAAGCAGGAGAGGCCCAGGCCTCTGGCACTAGGGTGGGGCAGGGGCAGTCATGATCCTGGTACTCTAGGCCAGGATGGCAGAAATGCCCGGCCAAGCAGCGGGCTGGGGACGAGCTGGTGCCAGGGTGAGCTACTAAAAGGAACTCTCCGGCCGCTGCCTCCAGCTTGCTGGCGACGTGTTTTGATGGCAGGCCAGGCCCCCGAGCTCCCAGGGCAGCCATGTCGGGCGTGGAAGTTTCCTAGATGAGGGGCTGGAGGGGACCTCAAGGGGGCCTCAGGGTGCCCAGTGCCAAGTCAGAGCTGCGGGACCCCTGAGTGGCCCTGACAGGGTGTGTCCAGCCTGGTCTTAAAACCCTCCAGTGACACGGTTCCCTGGGTAACCTGTTCGGGGGTAGTCCCCGCTGTTCTTTTGGCAGCCGCTAAGTGTCTTCAGGGTGCTGACAAACAACAGTTCCATTTTTACCCCCGAGGCAGCTGCATCCCAGTGCCCGGCGAGCCGTCCTCGTGTGCCGTTATGTGCAGCTGTTCCCCATCTGTCCCACCCCAGATGTGGCTGAATCTCAGTGCTCTGTATACACAATCTCAGGGATATGGGTCTGAGATAATTTGTGCAAATGAGTCCACTTCTGTTGCAGGAGTAAGGGTGGGAGTGAAATCCCCATGATATTAACCCTCTACTTTCCAGTCCCTGACCCTGAACAACAGCCCCCACCTCTGGAGTGGAGCAGCTGGGGAACAGCCGCACGTAACGTCGCATGGGGACAGCTCGCCCAGTGCTGAGCTGCAGCCACCTGTGGCTCATTATCTGACCACAGTTCAGGCCCTGAGCAACCAGCACAGAGCTGGCCCCGCCCAGGCTTTCCCCCTGCCCTTGGTTGTTTTCATTCACTAAAGCCCATGGCTGCCAACTCTCTGAGCCCCTTGAACCAGGCTGGGGAACTGGCCTGAGCTCAATGAAGTCTAATAGAGCCCTGCTGCAGTGCTCCCCTCCCAGAGCCAAGGATGGAACCCAGGAGTCCTGGCCCCCAGCCCCCACGCTCTAACCCACTAGACCCCACTCCACTCCCAGATCTGGGAATAGAACCCAGGAGTCCTGACTCCTACCCCCTCCTGCCCCATGCTGTGTGAGAGGCTCACAGATACTTTGCTTCCCCAAGGGGAGTCGTTTAATGTCCTCAAAATACAACACAGGGGCGACTGGCGCTCAGATATGGGTGGGGAACGGGACAGGAATGGGGGGGATAGGCCAGGCGTAGGCTGGGGACTCGGATTGGGGAGGATAAGGCCTGAAGGGGGGACAAGGATGGGGAATCCAGGCCGGAAGGGGGAGGGGACAAGGATGGGTGGGGACAAGTCTGGGAGGGGGAGGGAACAGGGATAGGGGACAAGCCTGGAAGGGAGTGGAGAGAAATGGGGGGGATCAGGCGGGGAGGGGACAGAGATGGGCGGACAAGGCTGGGAGGGGGAAAGGAGATGGATGGAGGATCCAGGACCGGGGGACAGGCTGGGAAGTCGGCTG